>NC_068294.1:24005012-24305012 GCF_025860055.1 Xyrauchen texanus | reverse complement strand
AGCGGGTAGACTGGTTGTTCAGTTGCTGTATGCGTGATTCAGGCAGCAGGTCTTGGTCAGAACACTTAGATTCCCAGACTCTAAAGGGCCTATAACTCATTCCCAAGCCAGTCTTAGACCCAGTCTCCTCCTGGCTCTTTCCTGCTCTGAAATATCCTTTCAAAGGCCTGGCGCTGGAGACAGATACTGAGGTGTTTGAGATAAGGTTGGAGATGCATTAAGGGATTTTCTCTTTTAAAGTTGTCAAAGTTTTTTTTTTCTCTCTCCCTCTGTCTCTCTCTTCAGTTCTTTTTCTGCAATACATTTTTTCCAGAGGCTTGTGAAAGGAAAGTGAAAAAAATAGGTGAGCCAAAAAGAGAGAGAAGTAGCATATTAAGCATGGGGGGTGGTTAGGTTTGTGGTCACTTCACAGCTCATAAAGAATAGGGAGGGAGACTGTAAGGAGGGCCCAAATGCGGAGACTTAAGGGACATGCAGTCGAAAAACTGAGCTGCATTAAAAAACACAAAGCATCATTGGAAGCCATCTTGCAGAAAACCTCTCCTCAGGTAAAGTTGAGACTCATATACTTATACAGTAAAAGACAAAAACAAGAAATGCAATCTGCAACAAAGAAAAAAAATGATCTGGGACAAAATAGTTTGAATTAAAGATTAAAAGATACAGGTTCTTTTAAAGTGAAAATGACTAATAGTTATATTTAAACCCATCCTAGTGGACATAGCAAAGAGTTCAATAGAAACAAACAGTAAAAACAAAAAGGCATTTATGTAAGGTTGGCTCTCCAATCGCTTTCCCCACCAATCTTAATTTAAGTTCCAAAGGTGTTATATCATGAGGAATATTTTTATTTCTTTTCAAATAAAAGAGTTTGATGTACTATGAACACATCAGTGATGATTTCTTAGGGCCAGCAAAGCCTTTTCTGCTAGTGTAACATGCCTAATAAATACAAAATAAATTCATCCTTTCATTATCGTTGAACTTTTTTAAGATGTATTCTCAATCGCTTTCCCCTCCTAATTAATCTACAAACGAATAGCAAAAAAATACAAATTTATCCAATCAGAATCTATTCCTCGATGCTTACAAGCAAAGTGTGACAACTGTTTCACAAATCCCATGACAGAAACCATGCTCTTTAGCCGAAGCAGCACATGAGTCTGAGCAGCACCCCGTCAAGCCTTCAGAATTTCCACAGATCCCCAACAATGTAAGTGACAAAGTCAGATTCATCAGCCAATCAGATTGATTTATTTGTTCTTGTGGGTGTGGTCTTAAGGATATGTCCCAGTCCAGGTCTTTTAGCTGGCCTTGAGTGATGCAATCACTCTTTAAGTGATGTATGTAATTTGAAAGCGAAGAGTGCAAGATCTTGCTAACGAGTCGGCTGTCATCACTGCAGGTATTGCCATTGAGAAAGAGATCTTTATGGATTTAAATACCTCAGATGTTCTGCATGATTGATTGATTAATTAAACAGGAAAGGAGGACTGATTTTCACTTCAAGTAAATTGGTAATTGCTTTTTGTATTATTATAGCAATATCAGGAGTTTTCTAAGTGTAAATTAAGTTTTGAAAAGTAACCGTGTACCGTGACGAAACAAAATGTATTGCAAGTAAAATTTCAATCATAAATATTATTAGAGACCCTTTTTATTGGTATTAGACCTCCTTGGTTCTTCCTTTCATGGAGGACATGTTTTTAAAATGTCAATTGGTATTATTAGTTGACTGCCACGTATGAAGGGCAAATGGCATCTTATTCATTGTGAAACTGTGATTCCTTAATGGCATAAATCGCACTGAAGGCCTAGACTTAAAATGTGTGGGCCGCAGCTGGAACACATAGTGTAACTTTCAATGACTCATTCTAAACCACCATAACTTCGTGACATCTGAGATAAATACAAAAACAAATGACTGCCAGCATTTTCATTTAAACTTGACGCCTACACAGAGTGCTAGGAAGTGTAATTGAGCTTGAAATCATGATCGCCAAGGACACTGCTGATATCAATATTTATATTGAGTTATATTTTTCAGATTCAGAAGACATGGATTAAACCACTGGGGATTTATAGATTACCTTTATGCTGTCTTTGTGTCCTTTTTGGACCTTGAAAATTTGGACTCCATTGAGATTTACAGTATTAAATGGAAATAAACATATCTTCATCAAAACAGCTACGTTTTTGTTCTGTTAAGTCATACATAATATATGAGTTTGAGAAGGCATAAAGGTGAGTAAAAGATGAGAGAATAATAATTTTGGCAAAACTATTCCTTTAAAGGTGGGCTGTTATTATTTAGGACCAGAGACATGGTGAAAAAACATTATGGAAAACTAAAGTAAATAAATTCATGAATAGACAAAATGACGAGTTGTGTAATATATATATATATATATATATATATATATATATATATATATATATATATATATATATATATATATATATCAATGATCAATGATATGGTAGTAAACTATACATTGTATTCTAAAGCCGCTTTTTGTATGGCCTTATCAATGATTAACTCTTCTGCTACAGGAATGTAATGCATTTTAATTATCTGAATATTTATATATATATATATATATATATATATATATATATATGTAATGTAATTTAGATGGAAAGGAGGAGGTGAGAACCGGCTTGACAATATAAATAATAGTTTTAATGATAAACTTAAAAAGACACAAACACACACGACGGACATGTCCGTAAATGATCTCTCTCTCCCGCACAATTCGCCACAGTCGGCCTTTATCCCTCTCGGAGGCTTGATTAGCCTGATAAGGGACCGGGTGTTTAGAATCACGACCCGGCCCCACTCTCCGCCCTGCCACAATATATATACATATATAATTTTTAAATATTTAAAGATAACTATGTATAATTATATATTGATATAAATATGTATAATCATTATATATTGAGTTATTGTTATATGAGGGGCTTTCTCAGCAAATATTTGTATATGCGATGAATCGCGATTAATTAATCGGGACACCATGTAATTAATTTGATTAATCAATTGACAGCCCTAATATATATAAGGTTAAGGCTCTGTGTTACTGACCAAAAGGTCGGGGGTTCAAGCCCCAGCAGTGCCAAGATACCACTGTTTGGCCCTTGAGCAAGGCCCTTGACCCTATCTTCTCCAGGGGCACTGTTTCATGGCTGACCCTGCGCTCTGACCCCAGCTTAGTTGGGATATGCGAAAACAACTGCATTTCATTGGCTCTGTACCTGTACTATGCACAATGACAATAAAAGTTGAATCTTAAAAAAGTTGAATCTTAATATATATATATATATATTATACCCAACTTGTATCAATCCTGATGGCAAGGACAATAATGAAGATGATGACGATGGAGTGACAAAGCACAGTGTAGTTTATTAAATAAAAGTGAGATCCAAAAACCTAAACGTGAAACATAAACATGAACTTGACTTAACTAGACTTGACATAAACAAAACATGACTTGACTAAATCACTTGGCTTGGCTTGACTTAACTTGAACAAAATAACAAAGTTACATTAACAATACTCAACAAAGGACAACATGAACATGGAAGGAAAACGTCTCGGGTTACATGTGTAACCCTTGTTCCCTGAAAAAAGCGGAACGAGATGTTGCGCTGCTAAGCGCTACGGGGAACAGCTTTAGCTGTGAGCCGAGCTGAATAATGTGTGGAACACGTCAATGAACATTGACCGGAATTTATAGCCTCGGCTGATGTAATCATTAGATGCACCTGAGGCCAGGCTATAAATGGATACGCCACCAGGTGTCGCCAGATACTTCTTTTGAAGAGCAGTCCTGGGACGTCCCAGTGCGGCAAAGCAGCGCAACATCTTGTTCCGCTTTTTTCAGGGAACAAGGGTTACACATGTAACCCGAGACGTTCCCTTTACAAAAAGCTTCACTATGATGTTGCGCTGCTAAGTGCTACGGGGAACGCAATACCCACGCCGCACTTGGGGCTGTCCGGACCCCTACGGTTGTGCAGTGTACTCACAAAAATGCGAGAGGTCTCAGACATGAGCTTCAGATGTCGACTCAAGGGCATAAGAGCCCGGAGTAGCATAAACATCTAAACCATTCAATTTTGATGAATGTGTGCGGAGAGGACCAGCCTGCCGCATCACAAACTTTTTCAGGCATGAGCTGAGATGTCGACTCGAGGGCATAAGAGCCTGGAGTAGCAAAGCATCTAACACATAAAGTTCGATGAATGTGTGCGAAGAGAACCCTGTCGCAACACAAACTTGTCATAAAAACTGATGAATGTGAGCGGAGAGGACCAGCCTGCCGCATCACAAACTTGTTCAGGCATGAGCTGGGATGTCGACTCAAGGGCATAAGAGCCCGGAGTAGCAAAGCATCTAACCCATAAAGTTCGATGAATGTGTGCGAGGAGAACCCTATCGCACCACAAACTTGTCATAAAAACTGATGAAGGTGAGCGGACAGGACCAGCCTGCCGCATCACAAACTTGTTCAGGTATGAGCTGAAATGTCAACTCAAGGGCATAAGAGCCCGGAGTGCAGAACATCCAAACTAAAAAAGTCCAATGAATGTGTGCGGAGAGGACAACCTGCCGCATCACAAACTTGTTTAGGCATGGGCTGAGATGCCGACTCAAGGACATAAGAGTCCGGAGTAGCAAAGCATCTAGCCCATAAAGTTCGATGAATGTGTGCGAAGAGAACCCTATCGCAACACAAACTTTTCATAAAAACTGATGAATGTGAGAGGAGAGGACAAGCCTGCCGCATCACAAACTTGTTCAGGCATGAGCTGAGATGTCGACTCAAGGGCATAAGAGCCCGGAGTAGCAAAGCATCTAACCCATAAAGTTCGATGAATGTATGCGAAGAGAACCCTATTGCACCACAAACTTGTCATAAAAACTGATGAATGTGAGCGGAGAGGACCAGCCTGCCGCATCACAAACTTGTTCAGGTATGAGCTGAGATGTCGACTCAAGGGCATAAGAGCCCGGAGTGCAGAACATCCAAACAAAAATGTCCAATGAATGTGTGCGGAGAGGACAACCTGCCGCATCACAAACTTGCTGCAGAGGGAGACCTCTAGCCAAGGTTTTAGAGGAGAGCCCTCTGGTAGAGTGCGCCCTGAAAACTACTGGCGAAGCTTGACCGCGAGCCTCGTAGGCCCGGGCAATAATGAGGATGCCTCTTTGAGGGCACCCCGCCCACCAAGCCGTGGCAAACTGCAGTGGCCACATAGAACCTGGCAGTGGCGAGGCAAGTGCCCGCTGACAGTTCTTTCTACAGAAAATCCAGAACTGAAGCAAACTGGCAGTTAGCTGGTTCTGTAATAAGAACTTTAGTAGAAGGAAACGCATGCAGGCGCATTTGCGTTACTACGTTCAGCCCCTCCCAAGGGGGAGGGGGGGGACTGGGCGACTCGGGGAGAAGTAGAGGAGACATTGCGCTATCAACAGAGGCGAAGAGGTCCTCTTCTGCCCTGTAAAATCTACCCAGATCAGTTCTAAGTGGAGGGAGCCCTAGCAATTGAAATGGTCTCGATAATCTCAAGAGAAAACCCTGTGAACCTCATTTGGTACCCTTAGGGGCCAGACATGAAAGGTTTCAAAAGTCGGGCCAAGGATGAGAAGGTCCTCCCTGTTCGGAATCGCCCAAGGCGAGCCGTTGAGGAGAGGAATTAGCTCCGAGAAACATATCCTGTTCGGCCAGCGCGGCGCCATTAATAGGAGGCAAGACCCTTGCTGGTGAACATTGCCAAGACTCCCCGGAGCAGAGAAACCGGGGAAAGAAATACATACAGACGCATTCTGGGTCATGTATGTGTCTTAACGTCCAGACCCAAGGGGGCTGGGTGATTTCAGGGAGAAGTAGAGGAGACATTGCGCTATCCATAGAGGCGAAGAGGTCCTCTTCTGCCCTAAGATCTCACCCAAACTTGTTCCAAGTGGAAAAAGCCTGGCATTTAAAAAGGTCTCGATAACCTCAGGAGAAAGCCCTGTGTCCCTCAGTTGGTACCCTTAGGGGCCAAACATGAAAGATTCCACAATTCGGGGCAGGGATGAAATATTGCCATGTGCCTGAGATAGAAGATCCTTCCTGTTCGAATCGCCCAAGGCTGAGTCGTCGAGGGAAGAGATTAGCTCCGAGATCCAAGCCCTGTTCGGCCAGCTGGTGCTATCAGTAAGAGGCAAAAACCCTTGCTGGCGAACTCTGGGCAACTACTACCTTAGGGTGGTGTTCTTAACTCCCCCGTTGGTATTTCCTGTCTGGACCGTAAATCTGCTCCCGTATATGGGCATCCAGGGATATAACTGACCTGAGTGACAGGAGCTTACCCTGGGCCCTAAGGAGAATCCGACGTGTCAGAAATACAGCTGACAAGAACGTGGGTCTCCTTGAAGATTTATGTAAGAGGCTACCACTGTATTGTCCACCCGCACCAAGACATGGCAGCCTCAGGAGGAGGTATTTCCAGAAATACAGCCATCAACCCGAGACAGTGACTGTGACAACCGAGCTGACGAAGTATTTAGTGTAATAACCTAACTCTCTCTCTGGAAGGGGAACACATACCATGGCCCCTTTAACCAGGAGATTGAGTTTTTTTTTTTTTTTACAAAAAAGAAATCCGGTTTACGGTAGTGAGAACACGCCATTGAAACACGGAAAAGCGGCGAGAGAATTAAATCCTGATGCCCTTATAAGACCCACAGAAAAGAATATATCTGGCAGAAGTTTCCTCGCTGCCAGGATCTCTGAGATGGGTATTATATTTTAACACTTCCTGTTGAGGGTTGTCGGGTGTTTCGCGTCCTGAATAAAATGCAGGAACAGCGAAAACACCCAATTTTGACGGAAGCCTCTGCAACCCGAAACACCAAGAGGTGGCGGGAATGGAGGGGCTTCGAGGGGGTACCGGGAGGGGTGAAGTGAAGCACGCGCCCCGTCCCGAGGGGAGCTACCCCCTAATCTAGGCGCAAGACCGTCAGGGTTTTCTCTTACTAGAATTTATAGTCCTGAGGTCTTGCTTCTGGGGCTGGCGAGGGCGGCGAGACTGTCCCCAATCCACTCGCCACGCTTTGCTTTTGAGCCTCCCTTCAGTCAGGACCGAGGTGGGTCTGAGGCTTGCTCGTCAAGTGCAGAACCCACACTCAGGTCGTCCAGGAGGTCAGCCTGGTACGCCTGAAAAACAGCATAGTGTGCAGAGCAGCACCAGCCTGACCTGCTGCTTGATAAGCCCTTCCCACTAAAGTGGAGGTTGTCCTACAAGGCTTTGAGGGGAGAGAGGGCTTCTTAAGTGACGATGCCGAGCCCGGCGAGAGATAGCCCGCAGCGTCTCTTCGACCGGCGGCATCACTGAATACCGCCGTGCCTCAGCACCCACGACAGTCGAATATAAAGACGTCGAGGGTATGTGAACACGGGAAGAAAATATATATACATATTTTTTTTTTTTTTTTTTTTAGGGGTTCTCCATGAGCGAAAAAGCTCTTAATGGAGGTTTATCAAAGAAGGGAAGGAACCCATGAGGCGTTCCCTTTCTTAGACTGGAAGATAAAATCTATCCCCTAATTTGGAGCGTTTGGGGGTCTCTTTTTCGCGCGGCCAGACCAATCTGGCAACCGCATGAGTAACAACATCGAGCAATTCCTCCGTAGATTTTTTTATCGCGGATGGAAAGCTCGGAGGCGGGAAGAGAATAGCGATCCACCTCATGATCCGAGAAGCGTCGAGATCATGTGAAGGACCAGCTGGGTTTGGGGAGAGAGTGAGAGAAAGGGATCAGCCCGTCTCTTGCTCCTCAGCCAAATCCATGCACGAGGCCCACGAACTATCTTTTCGTGAGTGCTGACTCCCGGAAGCAAGTGAGGCGAGCACGACGCACTCTGCCTGTTAAAGCAAATCACAGTGCTCGCACCCGCCCTGCTGCAACGCGAGAGCAGCGTGCTCTTACTCCCAAACAAACAGCAAAAACTGATGTGTGCCGTCTTCAGCTATAGAGCGAGAAGAGGGGAACATGCACCGTTTGTGGCTTTCAGTCATTCTCTCTTTTCTTTTTTTTTTTTTAGAAATATATATATATAATATTTTCTAAACAGAAGAGAAAAATAGAACAACGTTCACTGCACACTGCCTAACTGATTCTATCTCCTAACAGAGGAAAGAAAGTTTTGACAGGGTGTGTGAAACACACAGAAACAGAATCGCTCTGAAAAAAGAGTTTTTGACGACACCTGGTGACGTATCCATTTATAGCCTGGCCTCAGGTGCATCTAATGATTACATCAGCCGAGGCTATAAATTCCGGTCAGTGTTCATTGATGTGTTCCACACATTATTCAGCTCCGCTCACAGCTAAAGCTGTTCCCCGTAGCGCTTAGCAGCGCAACATCATAGTGAAACTTTTTGTAAAGGGAACAGGACATCACATGACTATGGAAACAAGAACTAAACTTTTCAAAATAAAAGACATGGAATCAAGACATGAACAAAAAACATCTAAACATGACACAATTCATCATTGTGAAAGTGCTAATTCTAAGTGCAATTTTTGTGGGCGTGGGTGGGAGTGTTTGTGCTTTATGTGGGTGTATGTGTGCAAACTGGGGGCGGATTGTATGTTAATGAAGTGGCAAGGTGAGAAATAAGACATTTCACTACCATATCAGTTTTCAGTGCAAAGTCTAAATTTAGATCCTACATTTGCAGTTTGGAGATCCCACCATCAGGTGGTAATAAAGTTTATGTGCATACACTGAAAATATAATGGAACATAAAATTATGTCCACGAATATTACTATTGCAGCCATTTTATGAAACATATATTTATGAGATTTGTGTTAAAATTTCTAGAGGTCATGGTTTATTTTTTTTATTTATTATTACTATTATTATTACATTTACAATTGTATTTATGATCTAATCTGTATTGATATTTTTCCACCTGTTGTCGCAGAATGATTTTTAAGTTCCTGTAAAGGGGCAGATGGATGAAGTTGGAGAGGGTAAAATGTTAGGATTTAATATTATTTTTTTTTTTACCACTTCATTATTTTGTTTTATATTTTATTTTTTTCTGATGTTGTGTTTACATTTTTTAATGTTTCAATAAATAAATAAATTATTTTTTAAATCAAAATTGACTGGTAGAAATGAAGTGCATGCTGACACTATAACTGTTAATACCAACCAAGATTTGTGAGATGAAAACGATTAATAATACTTAAATGTTCTATAATTTAACAGAGCCTACATCCATATACTGAACCACATTTTCAAGTCCATTTTCTATTCTTCTAATTTATTGCATGCAGTCTACTTACACTACCAACGTCTTATGAATGTGCTGTATTTGTTTATCCCACTTGCTCTTGAGGGAATGGACTATAGAATAGGATGCAGATGCTGCAACTTGTGAGGAACCTAAATTGCAATTGACCCAGCCCATTGCATCTTGTGCACAATTTCACCAAACCCACTTGCACCTAGACTTGCTCACCAAACACCAAAACTTCATGGCCTTGCCCATTGACTTAGCGCTTATGACTTATGGCATAGCACTGCACTTATTGCTAGCACATAGGGCCCATGATGTCCTCTGCCATGTATCACACAAAGATCATATACACTTTTCATAACCAAGCCAATTCAATAGGTTTTCTTTTTAACTTGTTCTCTGTTGCTCTCATGGACCCTCTCTCACTGATTTTCTCAAATGCTCTAATGCTGCGCCATGATAGCAATGGCTGCTGCCTGATGAATTAATCTAAATGCACACTACAAACAGAAGACCTTGCATTTGCACATACAGATATACTACTGTACTTTCACTTTGAAAACCTAGACAAAATGTCCAAGTAGAAATAAATAACTATTTTCACAAAGATAAAAGTGCATAAGTTAGCATTGCAGGGGGATAATTATCTGTTAATCGATGAAGTTGGATGAAATGGGGAATTTATTCAGAATCAAGTCAAGTCAAGTGTCAAGTCAAGTGGTTTTTATTGTCGTTTCAACCATATACAGTTAGTACAGTACACAGCAAAACGAGACAACGTTCCTCCAGGACCATGGTGCTACATAAAAACAACAAAGGACCAACATAGGACCACATGAGACTACACAACGAAATAAAATACCTATATAAACTACCTATATATACCTATATAAAGTGCACATGCAAACATGTGCAAAAAGTACAGGACAGTACAACAAATTACTGACAATGAACAGGACAATAGACAGTGCAGCGCCGACCAGTACTCAGTAGTGCAAAAAGATGACAGTTTCTAAAAATGTAAACATAACATACTATGAGATAGTGTTCTAAGCACATAGCAGTTATTGAGGTAGCAGACAGTTATAAAGTGACAGTAATTAAAGTGCAACTCAGGACACGTGTGTGTCAAACCAGTCTCTGAGTATTGAGGAGTCTGATGGCTTGGGGGAAGAAGCTGTTACACAGTCTGGCCGTGAGGGCCCGAATAGCTTCGTACCTCTTCCCAGACGGGAGGAGGGTAAAGAGTTTGTGTGAGGGGTGTGTGGGGTCGTCCACAATGCTGGTTGCTTTATGGATACAGTGTTTTTTGTAAATGTCTTTGATGGAGGGAAGAGAGACCCCAATGATCTTCTCAGCTGTCCTCACTATCCTCTGCAGGGCTTTGCGGTCCGAAACGGTGCAAGTCCCAAACCAGGCAGTGATGCAGCTGCTCAGGATGCTCTCAATAGTCCCTCTATAGAATGTAGTGAGGATGGGGGTTGGGAGATGTGCTTTCCTCAGCCTTCGAAGAAAGTAGAGACGCTGCTGGGCTTTCTTGGTGATAGAGCTGGTGTTGAGGGACCAGGTGAGGTTCTCCGCCAAGTGAACACCAAGGAATTTGGTGCTTTTGACGATCTCCACAGAGGAGCCGCCGATGTTCAGCGGAGTGTGTTCACCTTGTGCTCTCCTAAAGTCAACAACCATCTCTTTTGTTTTGTCGACATTCAGGGACAGGTTGTTGGCTCTACACCAGTTCGTCAGCCGCTGCACCTCCTCTCTGTATGCTGACTCGTTGTTCTTGCTGATGAGACCCACCACGGTCGTGTCATCGGCAAACTTGATGATGTGATTCGAGCTGTGCATTGCTGCACAGTCGTGAGTCAGCAGAGTGAACAGCAGTGGACTGAGCACACAGCCCTGGGGGGCCCCAGTGCTCAGTGTGGTGGTGGTGAAGATGCTGTTCCCGATCCGGACTGACTGAGGTCTCCCAGTCAGGAAGTCCAGGATCCAGTTGCAGAGGGAGGTGTCCAGGCCCAGCAGGTTCAGCTTTCCAATCAGGTGCTGGGGAATGATTGTGTTGAATGCTGAGCTGAAATCTATGAAAAGCATTCGAACGTATGAGTCCTTATTGTCTAGGTGGGTGAGGGCCAGATGGAGGGTTGTGGTGATGGCATCGTCCGCTGAACGGTTTGAACGACACGCAAACTGCAGTGGGTCTAGTGAGGGGGCAGCTGGGTCTTAATCTGCCTCATGAGGAGCCTCTCAAGCACTTCATGATGATGGGTGTAAGTGCGACGGGACGGTAGTCGTTGAGGCAGGACACTGAAGACTTCTTTGGCATGGGGATGATGGTGGTGGCCTTGAAGCACGTTGGAACAACGGCGCTGCTCAGAGAGATGTTGAAGATGTCGGTAAGAACATCTGCTAGCTGGTCTGCACATCCTCTGAGCACTCTGCCAGGAATGTTGTCTGGTCCAGCAGCCTTCCGTGGGTTGACTCTACATAGAGTTTTCCTCACATCTGCCGTGGTAAGACAGAGCACCTGGTCGTTGGGAGGAGGGGTGGACTTCCTCGCCATCACGTCGTTCTGCACTTCAAACCGAGCGTAGAAGTCGTTCAGCGCATCTGGAAGGGAGGCATCTTTGTCACAGGCAACTGATGTTGTCCTGTAGTTGGTGATGGCCTGGATGCCCTGCCACATGCGCCGCGTGTCACCGCTGTCCTGGAAGTGACTGTGGATTCTCTGGGCGCAGCGCGCTTTGCCTCTCTGATTGCCCGTGACAGTTTGGCCCTAGCTGTTCTTAGGGCTGCCTTATCGCCTGCTCTGAAGGCGGAGTCTCGGACCTCAGCAGCGTGCGCACCTCCGCAGTCATCCACGGCTTCTGGTTGGAGCGTGTGGTGATGGTCTTGAGAAAGTGACATCATCAATGCACTTGCTGATGTAGCTGGTCACTGATGCTGTGTATTCCTCCAAGTTGGTAGAATCGCCATATGTTGCAGCCTCCCTGAACATGTGCCAGTCAGTACACTCAAAACAGTCCTGAAGAGCAGAGATGGCACCTGCTGGCCAGGTTTTCACCTGCTTCTGAAGCGGTTTTGTGCGTCTGACGCAGTCTGTATGCTGGAATTAACATAACAGAGATGTCATCTGAGTAGCCGAGGTGGGGGCGGGCTCCACCCGGCACGCGCCTGGGATGTTTGTGTAAACAAGATCAAGCCGTTCGCCCTCTCGTTGCAAAGTCCACATACTGATGGAATTTAGGGAGCACTGTCTTGAGATTTGCATGGTTGAAATCTCCGGCGACAATAAACAGTCCGTCGGGGTGAGCGTTCTGCAGTTCGCTCATAGCCCCATACAGTTCACAGAGCGCTTCCTTAGCGTTAGCGCTGGGGAATGTAAACCCGGTTATGCAAACAGTGGTGAATTCCCGTGGTAGATAAAAAGGTCTGCATCTAACAGTCACTAGCTCCAACAACGATGAACAGTAACTAGAGACTAGCATAGAGTTCTTGCACCATTCCGTGTTGATGTAAACACACAAGCCACCACCGCGAAGTCTTACCGCAGAGAGCTGTATTTCTGTCGGCACGAAACGAGGCAAGCCCGTCTAGCTGAATGGCGGCATCCGAACTCTGTCGCTGAGCCACGCCTCCGTGAAAACAAAGACGCAGCAGTCTCTAAACTCACGCTGCATAGCCTGCTGGAGTCGGATATAGTCCAGTTTATTGTCCAGGAGCAAACATTTGAGAGCAGGATAGACGGGAGAGCCGGCCGGCTAGGGTTTGTTTTTAGCCTAGCATGGACCCCGCCCTCTTTCCGCGCTTCGCTCTCGCACACCGCTTACGACGTCCTCTCCCCCGGCCACCGGCATCAGGCGACGCCGAGGGCTGGAGGCCTGGTCTCCGCAGCAAGCCGAGTACGCGTAGCGCCTCCTGCAGGTCATCATGCAGCTTGGTTTTTGCATGAGTCTTATATTTCAGTAGTGTCTGGCGATGGTAGACACGAACACAGGTTGCTCCGATGTCCATGTGTTGCAAAAGTCGGGCTTTTTTAACAAAAATAGCACCATTGTGGATCCGGAGTGGCCGCTGCGTGCTACCGCGCCGCCATCTTGGATCAATCACACTTGATTGCCATTATAGGCAGCAATAAATGTACTACTGGTGGAGCACGGTTTGCTTGTTTTGAGGGTGCAGTTTTGAGTTCAGATTTAGGGCTTGAGACCAGTGTGGTGTGACAATTAGAAATAGCCTGAGCAGTTTGTGGAGGCTGTGGTATAAAACATCTGCAGATCTGTTACACAGCTATTTAAAAAAAAAATCCCACCCACAAAATCATCAACAAATGAGTCAAAATACATCTCTCCACAAGCCCGTATGCTCCTTATCCTTCTCTGCTCCATTGTCTTCTTTGCTCTCTTTGGAGTGGTTTAGGGGTGGTTGGAGGGGGTTCTGTCCAGCGTGAGCAGAGATTAAAGTTAGACTGTGATTGGGAGCGTAAGTTGACTCTGAGAATTAAGTGGGATTAAAGTTGGGCTGGTTGTGGCAGGACCTGAACACATTTACTGCGTTTATGCACTCTTGCAGACCGCCTATTCATCTAAAGGTTTTGAACAAGTGAGATAGAAAGAGAGAGGTGTGTGTGTGTGTGTGTTGGAGGCATTCTGCAGGCCCATTTGTTATTTTAAATGTGGCTGTGAGTGTCTGCATTGAGGGACAAATTAATCCATTAATCCAAAATTAGTATAAAAGATCAGTTCTTGCCACTGGAACATAGCAGAACTGATCATAGGGCAAAGGACACCATGCACTGGTTGACTGAGCATTTGAGAACGTTTTGAGAGCAAAAGAATATCATTGTGTGTGCAAGTGGGTATCTGGGTAAGTGGGTCAGTGAAGAGTGTGAAGATGTAAATTGAGACCCTGTATAATTTTTTACTCCATTTCCATCAAAATTTTATATAAGAAATTGTGCATTCTCTACTGTATATTTCAAATTATGCAATTAACCCTTGTACGTCAATAAAAAAGTTACTCAGAGGTCCTTTGAGGACAAAAATGTCGATGTCAAAAAACTGCCATAAAAATATGTTATATTAATATTATTTTCCACTTTCAATTATATCTTTTTTTTAACCAACATCAATTCTGATCATAACTACCAAATATTCATTCATTTTCAGGATTTTAACCCTTTAAATGCCCATTTGTTTATATAATGCCACTGTTGATTTTTACACACATGCATGCATGCACGCACGCACACACATTTCTCTATACACACATACAAAACACACTCTGACACCCATACCAACACACCCATACAATTTTAGCTGCATCTTTTATTAAATTGTCCTGCAGTGCTCTATAATACAGCAAACAGAAAATAGGAAAAAAGCATGTGTCGATGTAGTGACACTAGGAGCCCCAAACACCTCTAATCTTTCAGAAAGGGCCAATGAGAATTGGCGAGTGGAATTTGCAAGCCACTCCCCCAGATATACGGGTCTAAAAGGAGCTGAATTTCCATTCAGATTCTTTCTTCAGAGCTGAGCGGTTGTGTATCAGCGAGCTGAATACTACTGCTGTTTCATTCACCTCGAAGAAGCGTATGGTGTGCGGAGATCAGTACCCTTCTTCGCATGGGTGCGATAGAGCCTGTCCTTCCAGCTGGGATGAGGAAAGGGTTCTACAGCCCTTACTTCATCGTGCCAAAGAAAGGCGGTGGGTTGCGGCGAATCTTGGACCTGCGAGTTCTGAACCGGGCCTAACACAGGCTCCCGTTCAAGATGCTGAAACAGAAACACATTTTGACGTGCATCCGGCATCAAATCAAATCAAATCACTTTATTGTCACACTACCATGTACACAAGTGCAACAGTAGGTGAAAGTCTTTTGTGCAGTTACGAGCAACATAGCTGTCATGACAGTGACGAGACATATACCGATTACAATAAACAACATATTTACACAACACAATTTACATATTAAATGTACACATACTTACACAACACAATAATAATATACAATGTACAGTAAACAATACACACAATATAGAATACACATACAATAAAAAAATAAATAAAGAGTATATAAAAATATATATACAGTAGTTGTATTGTGGAGAATATAATTATGACAGTCCAGTTTGAGATATAAGATTAATAAAGTGCAGTGCTGATCATTGATCTTGAGAGATCAAGTGTTCAAAAGTCTGATTGCTTGGGGGAAGAAGCTGTCATGTAGTCGGCTGGTGCGGGTCTGTGATGCTGCGATACCGCCTGCCTGATGGTAGCAGTAAGAGCAGCCCATGACTTGGGTGGCTGGAGTCTCTGATGATCCTCTGAGCTTTTTTCACACACCGCCTGTTATATATGTCCTGGAGGGAGGGAAGTTCACCTCCGATGATGTGTCTGGCAGTTCGCACCACCCTTTTAAGGGCTTTGCAGTTGTGGCCGGTGCTATTGCCGTACCAGGTGGTGATGCAGCCAGTCAAGATGCTCTCTACAGTACTGGAGTAGAAACGTGTGAGGATGTGGTGGTTAATTTCAAACTTCCTCAGCTGTCTCATGAAGAAGAGGCGCTGGTGATCCTTCTTCAAAACAGCCTCAGTGTGGACGGACCATGTGAGTTCCATGTAATGTGGACACAGAGGAAATTGAAGCTGCTGACTCTCTCCACCGGTGCTCTATTAATGGTGATGGGGTTGTGTTCTCTGTCTTTCTTCCTGAAGTCCACAACAAGCTTCTTGGTTTAATTGACTTTGAGGGAGAGGTTGTGCTCCTGACACCAGCATGTCAGAGTGTGCACCTCCTCTCTGTAGGCTGTTTCATCATTGTCAATGATCAGACCTACCACAGTCGTATCGTCAGCAAACTTAATGATGGCATTGGATCTATGTGTTTCCACACAGTCATGTGTGTACAGGAAATACAGGAGTGGGCTGAGAACACAGCCCTGCAGGGCTCCAGTTTTGAGGGTCAGTGATGAGGAGATGTTGATGTCCATTCTAACCACCTGACGTCTGCCTGACAGGAAGTCCAGGATCCAGCTGCACAGCATGCCCGGAGTTTCACATCAAGCTTGGAGGGCACTACGGTGTTGAATGCTGAGCTGTAGTCTACAAACAGCATTCTCACATATGTGTTCCTTTTTTCCAGGTGGGAGAGAGCAGTGTGTATTGTAGATGCAATGGCATCATCAGTGGAGCGGTTGTTGCGGTAGGCAAACTGCAATTTGTCCAGAGAGGTGGGCAGCACAGAGCAGATGTGATCTCCGATTAGCCTCTCAAAGCATTTGCTGATGATGGGGGTCAGAGCAACAGGACGCCAGTCATTTAAATAAGTGATTTTTGATTGCTTTTGTATAGGCACAATGGTGGACATTTTGAAACATGTAGGGACTACAGACAGGGAGAGGGACAGGTTGAAAATGTCCGTAAAAAAAACAGCCAGTTGGTCCGCACACACTCGGAATGACGCGACCCGGAATGCGTCTGAACCAAACTCTGTAGCGTCAGCCGCGAGTGCTCTCTCCACGAGGGCGGTGTTATTGTCCTCGAAATGAGCATAAATTGTATTAAGCTCATCTGGAAAAGAGGCTGCAGTGTTCACGATGGAGTTTTTATTCCCTTTGTAGTCCGTGATGATGTTAATTCCCTGCCACATACTTCTAGAGTCGGTGGTTTTGAACTGTCCTTCAATTTTGTGCCTGTACTGGCATTTGTCTGCTCTGATAGAGTTATGGAGGGCATAACTGGCTTGTTTATGCTCCTCCGCGTTCCCGGAATTAAAACCAGAGGTCCACGCATTAAGTGCCACGTGAACATCACCGTTAACCCATGGTTTCTGGTTGGGGTAGATCCGTATTGTTTTGGCAGGAACAACGTCCTCTATGCACTTTCTGATGAAACACGTTACTGTAAGCAGGCAGAAGCAGAAGGGAAGAATGGTCTGATTTTTTAAATGGGGGGGGTAGGGATTTGTAGCCATCCCGGAAAGGAGAATAGCAATGGTCCATAACCCGGTCCCCTCGTGTGTTGAAGATGATGTGTTGGGGGTATTTTGGTGCGATTGTTTTAAAATGGGCTTTGTTAAAGTCCGTAACAATGAACGCGGACTTAGGGTGCACGGTTTCCTGCTCACTTATGCTCCCATACAGTTCCTTGAGTGCCCTGTCTGTGTTGGCTTGTGGGGGGATGTACACAGCTGTGATAATGGCCGCTGTGATTTCCCTCGGTAGCTAGAATGGTCGACACAGAAGCATGAGATATTCAAGATCATGAGAGCAGAAAGACTTGATAAATGTACGTTCCTCTGATCACACCATGATTTGTTGATCATAAAACATACACCACCACCTCTGCTTTTACCTGAGAGGACTTTCGCTCTGTCCGCTCGGTGCAAGGAGAACCCCGCGGGTTCGATGGCTGAGTCTGGAATCTCAGCAGACATCCAGGTTTCCGTACGGCAGATAACGCAGCAATCCCTCATCTCTCGTTGGAAAGAGATCCGCACTCTCAGCTCGCATAGCTTGTTGTCCAGAGACTGAACATTTTCCAGTAGTATACTGGGTAGTGGGGGTCGATTTGCGTGATGTCTTAATCTGATGAGTATGCCGGCTCTTTTTCCCCTTTTCCTTCTGAGTTTCCGCAGCCGGGCAGCCCCGACAAGCTGGCATGTTTGTAAACAGCGGGTCGGCATTGAGGAATTTGAAGTCCGGTTTTCAGTGTGTAATTGCAGAATCAATGTCCAAAAGTGTTTGTCTGTCCTATACAATAAGGCACACAATATCCAAAAAATTTTAACAAAACAAACAATAAACTCGGAGCTCGCAACGCAGCAGCCATACTCGGCACCATCTTGAATCCATGATCAAGATTGGTTTGCGGCGGTATACCTGAAGGACGCATAAATTCATGTCTCGGTTTTACCTCAACACAGACCTTCCTACGGTTTTCTTTCGATGGCCGGGCGTATCAGTACAAGGTCCTCCCCTTCAGCCGGTCCCTGTCCCCTCACATTTTCAAGAAAGTCGCAAAGGCAGCTCTTGCCCCGTTAAGGGAAGTGGGTGTCCACATACTCAACTACCTTGACGACTGGCTGATTCTTGCACAGGAACCTGGTGCTCACGCACCTCAGCCATCTAGGGCTTCGATCAACTGGGAAAAGAGCAAGCTCTCCCCGGTTCAGAGCATCTCTATTCTCAGCATGGAGTTAAGTCCATGATTGCACTCCTCACAAGCACAGTCAGTGCTGAACTACCTGAACTCATTCAGGTGAAGGTTGATGCATATCAGAGGTTGATGCGCTATAAGCTTCAGCACTGGCTTCAGACTCGAGTCCCAAGATGGGTATGGCACCGTTGCACACCCCTCTGCTGCCACTTATTCAGCCCTTGTACAGACCTTGTCTTTCTACAGGCAGGATTTTCCCTAAAGCAAGTGTCCAGATGCGTCATGGTCATCACAGGTGCCTCCAAGTCGGGCTGGGTCGCCGTATGCTACGGGCATGCAGCCACTGGTTCCTGGACAGGACCACGGCTGTGTTGGCACATCAAATGCCTAGAGTTGCTGGCTGTACTGCTTGCCCAGCGGAGGCTATTGCCATTGATCGCCCGCCATCTCCTCCACTGGAATCAGCAGTGGCTGAAGTCACTTCGGTCCACTCACATCCCAGGCAGCCTCAACACCACTGTGGACATTGTGTTGCGGCAGGCGACGTTCAGCGGAGAGTGAAGAATCCATCCCCAGGATGTCCAGCTGATTTGGAGTCGATTCGACAAAGCACAGGTAGACCTGTTCGCTTCCCGGGAATCCTCCCACTGCCCACTCTGGAGTGCAATGACGGGAGCCCCCCTCGGCACAGATGCGTTGGCACACAGCTGTCCCCAGGTGCTGCGCAAATACGCGTTCCCCCCAGTGAGTCTACTTGCACAGACCCCAAGTTCAGGGAGGACGGGGAACAAGTCACCCTTGTGGCGCCGTATTGTCCCACCCAGACTTGGTTCTTGGACCTCACGCTTATCGTGACAGCACCTCCCTGGCAAATTCTCCTAAGGAAGGACCTTCTTTCTCAGGGACGGGGCACCATCTGGCACCCATGCCCAGACCTCTGGAACCTCCACAAATGGTCGCTGGATGGGACAAGGAAGACTTAAGTGGTCTATTGCCCACAGTGGTAAACATGATCACTCAGGCCAGGGCTTCTTCTACAAGGCACCTGTAGTGGCGTGTGTTCGCTAAGTGGTGTTATTCCCATAGCGAAGACCCCCATAGATGCGCAGTCAGGTCAGTGCTTTCCTTCCTGCAGGAAAAGCTGGAGGGGTGGCTGTCCCCCTCCACCCTGAAGGTGTACGTAGCTGCTATAGCAGCGCACCGTGAAGCAGTTGAAAGTAAGTCTATTGGTAAGCACAACCTGATCACCAGGTTCCTGAGAGGCGCCAGGAGGCTGAACCCTCCTAGGCCGCACCTCTTTCCATGGTCCTGCTGGGCCTTCGGAGAGCCCCGTTCGAGCCCCTAGATTGGGGACCTGCAAGCGTTCTCTGTCATCCTCATGGGCACTGGCCAATAGCACCTCTCTAGAAGACATCTGCAGATTAGTGGGCTGGGCAACATCCAATACCTTCGTGAGATTTTACAATCTCTGGATTGAGTCAGTTTCATCCCGTGTTCATTCAGGTACGAACAGGTAGAGTTTAATAATATGGAATAGCTGGCCAGGTGTATCGCTTGAGTACAGCGCCTTTCCCCTCCCATGAGGTGAAAACATGCGCTTTTATCCCCAGTCGAGTTCACAAAGTCGTGGATCCTGGATGTCCTTCCTCCCTAGCCCCGTGGCTCACAAATTCGGCGAAGGCATTCGCAGCCAGATACACTATGGGTACTAATATGCCCTGTACTGGTATAGGTACTCCACAGGTGCTGATTACTCCGGTAACCCCGTGATGTATTTTCCACGATATGGTCTCCCTGTCGGCAGACACGCTCCCTTTCCCCCTTCGAGGCAGGACCAACAACCACGCTTCTTCCATGTGCGACTGGTGAGCTCATGTGTCCTATTGTCCTGGTTTCTGTGGGGTCTTTACCCCCTGAAAGAATAGGAAAGGAAAAGAACTCCTTCTTGATGCGTATAATAGCGTTAGATGGCCCCACCCAAATCTAATACTCTGTGGAGAGAAAACATAGAGAGAAAAGGCAGCTGCTGTTGTGGCCTGCTCCCATACTAGTTACTTTGTTTTCCCCCCTCAGGGATGTCTCGGTTACTGTTGTAACCTCCACTCCCTGATGGAGGGAACGAGACGTTGTGTCCCTCTTGCCACAACGCTGTACTAGCCGCTGAAATGGCCGGGACCTTGTCACAGAACCTGAATGTGAGTGTATACTATAATGTCACATTGTCATCTATGTCACATGTCAAATATAATGAACTAGATGTATTTTAGGAACTGAGGTTGAAATATAAAAATTCCCCCAAAAATGCATACCTTTGGCAAAATGTATGCCGTTGGCATTAACAAAGTCTAAATTATAAAAAATACAAAAAAATCAAAAAGACAAAAATGTCACGAAGGTCACACAAGGGTTAAATTTGAGCATACTGCTCAAGGAAATGTTTTACTTTATTAATACTTTTTCTGAAAAAGGATAAACATAAAATAATTTGACATGCCATGGATCAAAATTACTAAGCAATCCATAGAATTGTGTCAAAATTAAAATGTTGCCTATGATTTTAGATCAAAACTACAGGGCAAAACAATAAGCTTAGAAAGGGTGCAACTAAAAATGTTTTTAAAATGTACATTTCTAGTTTCAACATTCCTCACACCTGTTTTGTTAGCAAAAAAATTAATAAAAAATAGCTTCATTCCATGTGACTCACATTTGGTTTTTTGACCACTGAAAGTTGGTCAAATTCAACAACTTATGCATGGAGCCACAGTGAGAGCCCCATATCTAACCCTATAGGGCAGGGGTGTCAAACTCAGTTCCTGGAGGGCTGCAGCCCTGCAGAGTTTAGTTCCAGCCCTGCTCCAAAATGCCTTCTTGTAATCTTCAAGCACTCCTGAAGACTTTGATTAGCTGCTTCAGGTGTGTTTAATTAGGGTTGGAGCTAAACACTGCTGGACTGTTGCCCTCCAGGAACTGTGTTTGACACCCCTGCTTTAGGGCCTTAAAAATAAATATACAATCAAAGGAATTAAATCCAATCCTATTTCCATGATTTTTAAGTCTGAATAAGACTGGACCTGATTGTTTCAGTCTTGTGCACAATGCTGTGACTAAGCGTTAGGAATTAAATACATCTTAGGACACCTGCTGAACTTTCACACACATGAAAGTACATAGTTTGTTCACAGAAATATAATTTTTTTACACATGGACAGATTATTATAACAGCTTATAATATTGTTTTTGGTCATTTTTCTTTCCCACACACCTGTTAGTGTGTATATATTTCCATCATTACTGGCCTGCTGCTCGACAACAGCCATTGCTTCTCTTCCCTCATTCTAAATCAGTGTCCTCCAACGATTAACGTACTGAATGTGAGTTCATTCTCCAGGCATAAACGCCCAGCATGTCTACATGGGACATTTCCTGTGCTAATGAATTCCAGAGCAGAGCAGTCAAAACTTCACTGACCTCTCAGCATGAGGAATCATCTCCAAAACAAACTAAACATTTAGCCTTTGCAGTGAAGTATCTAGAAGTCTTCCACATTTCTTTGTATGTTTTTAGATTGTTGTGTAAAATCAACAGTAAATGTAATCCTGCCAATCTGGCTATTGCCAGTGAAACTGGAAAAGAAAAAAAAATGAAAAGGGGAAAAAAATAGAAAAAAAGGAGAAAAAAATCGGACAGACATAATTTGTAAAAGGAAGAAAGAAACACCATAAAATTTATTAAATGCTTGAAAAACAGAAAATACCATACTTTACTCATTTGCCCAAAGCAAAACCTCAGTTAAATACTGTGTTAATATTCTAAAAGTATTAATCATGTGTCCATCAAAGCAGTATATGTAAGGAAGCTGAATTTTACAGTCCTTGGCATTAGCAAATAGTTTCCTAAATGGCCTATGTAAGCATTTCTCTCTTTTATTATTCATAGAGATTTATAGAGCTGGAGTAAATTACAGTGGGCCTTGAAAAAGAAACCAAAAATCATCTCCTCCATCAGTTTGACTCTGCATGTGCCAAAACTTGGCCTTTCAACTCCACAAGTCTCGCTCTTTCCCTAGCCCCCTTCTTCGCTGTCTGCGTACGCAGCATGTGAACAACAGATCTGACATAAATGAAAGAGCAGAGAGGCATAAAACAACACAGCTCTCTTTACTTTCTGAGACTTAATACCACACTGGGCCACAAAACCCAATCCCACACACATATACACTCAAACACACACAAACACACAGTGAGACATTCACATTCACAAACATTTTAATAGCAGACACGGGAAAATGTATATGTATTCAGTATAATTCAAGTATATTATCGGTATGAGATGGATAGTTCTCTGCAGATGTGACTATGCAACAATTTTGACTACAAACACAAACGTAAATGCTGAACAGATGAATAGAAGACATAGTAACAAACACCCACTCACAACCACCCTGCATTTGGGCTAAGATTAGACAAATTAAATAGTATTATTTATGTCAGTGGCGCAGCTGTGCTTTAAAGTGGCTTTGTGTTAACTATCAAAATGGTTTGCTTTGAAAGTCACAGTCTTCCCCTCCATTGGCTAAATGAAGTAGCCCTCCTGCACTTATTGGGGTGGGAAGCTTTTTTTGTTCTGGCAATGGAAAAATCATGGCTCCCTTCAACAGCACCAAGGGGTTTGGAACAACTCAAATGTCTCAAGATCAGATAGTTTGTTTCTTTGGATGAGGTTTTCAGGGTGGTGTTGGTATTTCAGCAAAAGTGACAAGTTTTCCTCTTTTTTATGTGGTGCATGTAAGAGATTATGAACATGTATGGTGTATGGGAGGTTATTGTGTGCAAACTGTCTAAAACCTAACCGCTGTGGGGACAGATGATCATGTCAGTCTCTTTGTGCTCTCCCCCTGAGCTGAGAATGGATGTTCGACTAGACACGAGCCAGAGGGGTGTATATGTGTGAGTGTACATATATGTGTGTGTGTGCAGTAGGATATGGGCCAAGGACCAAAAGAGAACAGTGATGGATAGTCTACTTTCAGGCATATCATCACCTGCTAGCATGTGTAACGCACTTTGTCAATATGTGTGTGAGTATAAGAAACCGATAGAATGAGAGAAAGAGAGTGTGCAAGAGAGAAATGGGGGGAAACTATCCAAGGAACATGTGAAACATTTTGAAAGACAATATTTCATTAAGGTGGAAGTGTGTAATTTTTCAATGTACTTTCTCCTATTCCAGCTTAATATGCAGAGACAACCATTCATATGTTGATTTGCCCGAAATGTGTCAACACTGTGGCCCTTATAAAAGATTGTTCTTTTTGATAGAGAGTCACAACCAGGGGTGCATTTCCCAAAAGCATCGTCTGTCAACTATGGTCGCAAGTTCCATCATTACCAACATAGTTCAACGATTTGGTTATTTCCGAAACCGTAGTACATACAGCTCTCCACCTGTGGTTTGAAGCATAGTTAATTGTTATTTTCCTGTGTGGAAATCATTTGAATTTGCTTATGATTCTATATCTTTAATTCCATATATATTTTTCATTCTATCAAGAATTTGACCAAGTTTACATGCACTCAATAAAACTGCTTATTCTGAGGTTTTGCAGAAAGTGGTTGAGATGAAGAGGAGGGTGGGGCCGGGCCGTGACTATGCACACCTGGCCCCCAATCGGGCTAATCAGCCGAGGAGAGGGATAAAGGCAGCCGGATGCAGCAGTTTGGGAGAGAGAGAGAGACACACGCAGCTACCATGTCTGTGTTTATGTTTTTGTCTTTATGTTTCAATTTTACATTAAATATTACTTTGACTGTTCAGCCGGTTCCCGCCTCCTTCTTTCCCATTTGAACCCTGTTACAGTGGTGTAACGGGCTGTTAAAGGCTGTTGAGAGAAAGCTCTTTAACACACACAGTTTCTGGCAGAGAACACAGCTTAAGTGTCCGTGTTAATGTATAAGTGATGTTCTTACATGTTTTTAAAGAGTGCGCGTTTGATCAAGTGCGTTGGGGGAACCCCAAAATATGAGGTAAGGGGTAAGTCCACAATTGCAGCGCAATCATCTGTCACATTACATAGTATACACAGCTTTCGTGTCTTAAAAGGGACATTTTTATTTTTTTATTATATGTCCCCAGTGTGTATAGACAACCACAAAATATGTTAAAAGACCATCCCCTCATTTCTTTCCTTTCCCCATCAATAAAAAAACTGTATATCAGAATGAGCCACTCAGGTTTGCAGCCCCTTATGTCATCAAAAGGTGAAAAGTAGCTTAGATCCGCCCTCATTAAAACACATTCGGCCATATCTATCTCCTCAATAGAGCCGCTTGTGCTAATTCCATAAAACTGAAGCTGTAGCTTTGTTTTGGTTATGATATAAACTGATTGGTGTCATCCACAGTCCCAATTGGGTGGTTATGCAATGAAGATTTTCTATGTAATAAAACCAGTCATTATTTAAAAAAAACAATTATGAAATTATAGTGGTATTTTCGGCAACTATAGCTGTTTTTCATGGCACTAGCAGGAAAGGCACAGCCCACTTCCAGAAATGGGTGTGGGGAGCAGCAGCTCCTTTACATTTAAAGCTACAGACACTAAAACAGCCCATTTGGAACAGGGCTACAAAATATGGGTTTAAAGGCATGGTAGAATAAAGGATCTGTGAGTTATTTTGAGCTGATACTTGACAGACACATTCTTGGGACAACTGAGACTTATATTTAATTGTGTAAAAAGGGGCATAATATGTCCCCTTTAAGCAGCTTTGCACTTTAAACAACTTCCTAAGTATGCGAGCTATTATAATTTGAAATCCTCAGAAGTTAGAAATTCATTCAGCCATTGCATAACGTCATAAGTGACAGCTCTATAATGTTGAACCAAAGTGGTTCAAACGATGAATGTGCGACATAGATACTACGGTTCTGGGAAACAGTCACCACTATCTAGTTAATTATTACAACGATGCATTGTATAATGGTGGTTAAACAGTGAGTTATGTGGTTATACAGGAAAGGTTGTACACCCCGACCCAGCAACATCATGCTTTTTTACATGCACAATCTCATGACTAAAAAGCTGTTTGTGTGTGTGGACATGTAAATGCCTTAAACTGTGTTCCTTTATAAGGGTATGGTAATTTTGATGAACTGAATGTGTTTTACTGCAGATTTGAAAAGCCCAGTCTCACACCCATTCCCCGCTTTGATCTTCACTTCACACACACACCAACACCTCCTGGAACCCCCCTCCTCCACCCTCCTGCTTCTCACCTATACTTATGGTCTGTGAGGAGGATGTGTGCCGGGTCTTCTGGAAACAAATGACTAGGAAAGCTTCAGGCCCAGATGGTGTCTCACCTGCCTGTCTGAAAGTCTGTGCCCATTTTCACACAGATCTTCTGTCTCTCACTGTAATGTTCTGTGTGCACTTGCCTTTTTCTCCTATCACCACAAAAAAATTCCTTGTGTACATGAGCACACTTGGCAATAAAGCTCATTCTGGTTCTGTTTAATGGCCTAAGCAAAAACTGATCAGCACATGTCAATTTATGTCCAATAACCCAATTTTGAGTTGCATGTAATCATTGTTTGTTGCCATAGTTTTACTATTGTAATATTGTAGTAACCATGACTGTAGAACCCATGTTTTTTTTTGGTAGAACGTGTTACCAAAATTCTGCCTCAATCATGCCATTGGTTCAGCCAATGAGTGTGTTTACATGCACCAGTGTTTGATAAGCTTCTTTGAAACTGTAGCTTCCCAAATTAAAAGCTACTCATATCATACTTAAAGCAGTTGAACTACAGTCAAGCAACTCTTAGTTAGCTACTGTACAACTATTAACAAAAAAAAAGTTAGGTACATTGAAGCTATATAAAGATGGAAAACATTTTATATAAATAACATCCATCCATCCATCTTCAACCACTTATCCGAAGTCGGGTCGCGGGGGCAGCTGCTCCAACAGGGGGCCCCAAACTTCCCTATCCCGAGCCACATTAACCAGCTCTGACTGGGGGACCCCGAGGCGTTCCCAGGCCAGTGTGGAGATGTAATCTCTCCACCTAGTCCTGGGTCTTCCCCGAGGCCTCCTCCCAGCTGGACGTGCCTGAAACACCTCCCTAGGGAGGTGGCAAGGGGGCATCCTTACCAGATGCCCAAACCACCTCAACTGACTCCTTTCGATGCAAAGGAGCAGCGGCTCTACTCCGAGCTCCTCACGGATGACTGAGCTCCTCACCCTATCTCTAAGGAAGACGCCCGCCACCATTCTGAGGAAGCCCATTTCGGCCGCTTGTACTCGCGACCTAGTTCTTTCGGTCATGACCCAACCTTCATGACTATAGGTGAGGGTAGGAACAAAAATTGACCGGTAGATCAAGAGCTTTGCCTTTCGGCTCAGCTCTCTTTTCGTGACAACGGTGGGATAGAGCGAATGCAATACCGCCCCCGCTGCCCCGATTCTCCGGCCAACCTCCCGCTCCATTGTCCCCTCACTCGTGAACAAGACCCCGAGGTACTTGAACTCCTTCACTTGGGGCAAAACCTCATTCCCTACCTGGAGTACGCACTCCATCGTTTCCTGCTGAGAACCATGGCCTCAGATTTAGAGGTGCTAATCCTCATCCCAGCTGCTTCACACTCAACTGCCAAGCGATCCAGTGAGAGCTGAAGGTCACGGACCGATGATGACATGAAGACAACATCATCTGCAAAAAGTAGCGATGAGATCCCCAGCCCACCGAACCGCACACCTTCCCCACCCCGACTACGCCTCGATATCCTGTCCATGAATATCACAAACAGGATTGGTGACTAAGCGCAGCCTTGGCGGAGACCAACCCTCACATGGAATGAACTCGACTTCGTGCCGAGGACCCGGACACAGCTCTCGCTTTGGACGTACAGGGATTGGATCGCCCAAAGAAGGGATAAATCATAACATTGCACTTGTAGTAAAATTTTAGTAACCAGAAAATTAACCATGGTTACTACCATTAAGATTACTACAATATTACCATAGTAACACCAAGGTTAATTGTAAAACTATCTGTTTTTCCGACCAGTGAAAATAACTGTTATTTTTGAAATTCCATTTGATGATGCTAGTGGCAAGGACATTATTCACTCAAGTTTTAAAATTAAGAAGAATTTGTTAACATTTAATGTGTGTCAAAAGAAATGACAAAGCAGTTGTGAGGATTGTATTGAATAATCCATTGAAAAATGTGGAAACACAAATCACTGGGCACTAGTTGTTAACAGAGGATGATGTTTTGGAGACCAGTGATTTGGACTGGACAATCCTGTGGGGAGTCAGATTAGCACATGGCTCAGCTAGTGCCCCAATGCTCTTGTAAGTATCCATGTTTGGAACGAGGATGTGCTCTTTTCTTTTCTTTTCTTTACAAGTTTATGTAAAGATTTGAGTTGCAGTTTCACATTTATTGAGGGATTATGCACCATACCTGTATGCTTGGATCCTAGAGCTAATCATTTCTACTTTTACTGCCTCCATTAGTGAGAGGGGGGGACAGCAGTTAGGCTTGTATTAATGTCACAGAAAGTCGTTGTGATGGTATGCTGTATAAGGCACATGAGAATATAACTTTTCATTTGAAGTTAGTCAGAAATAAGAGTTACATAAAACAATCCAGTTGAAAAGACAAATTGTGACCAGTGTATGCAGTGTTTTGGATGATATTCTCCAGCACGGGATGCTGGTCTGCTGGTTTCCACACCAGGCTTTAGGTAAACCAGCTTCATCAGCAAAGCTATGCTGGCTGACCAGCTTCACTAGTTCATTTTAATTGGTAAACATTGTAGCTGTGCTGGTCCACCAGCAAGATCAGCAACAAACTATCACTAACCAACATAAACCAACATGGAAATTCATGGTGGTCTAAACTGCCATTTTCAACAAGGAAGGTACCAAGAAAAACAAGCATACCCCTGAAGCAATTAATTTACTCAATCAACTCAGATATAGCTCAACTACAATAAATGGGTTGTTTACTGATGAAGAAACAAAAGCCAATTTGAGTCTCAAGTTTTGGTCATTTTTATAATCTTGTCTTGTGAGATTCTTCTGTATCTGAAGGGTATTATTATTAATAATCATGTAGGCCCACATGTGCAGTGGTGAGACTGATGACAATGCAGATCACAATTCCTGAGACAAAAAACACCCACGAAGTTAAAGGAACGGGACTGATGCCAAAAACAAGCCTTGTGGCATTCAGCTTCCTGCAATGTAGGGAATCTTTCTTTAGTTTAGTTAGAGGTTGTTTGAAAAGCTGATAGTCCCTCCCAAATGAGGCATTTATGATTGATGACTTTTTATCACCATAGCACACACAGTGTTCATTCAGTGGTTTATTATACATATTAAAAGGCACGCAAGGAAAGATTGTGAGTGTGAATACATGTCCGCAGAGCCATTGTCGTGGAGTCCAACAGGGAATCTTTTCTTGGGAACCGAGATGGGCCCATGGTTCAGTACACAAGTAATTCTCTATATCACTGAATGGCAGAACTGGCAGAGAGGAAAAATAAAATTGCAAATGGATGTAACAATGAATTAAACAACAAACAAAAATGCAAATACAAATCTAAGAACACTTGTTGTAACATGAGTGACGGCTGTCAGATTGATAAAAACAGTTTCTAATCTTTCTAACCCATTTAGAAAGTTCACCAGAGAAGTATGCTTGTTGTGATAATAATAACAGCAAGAACAGTGTATCCTTCTATAAAAGCAATGAAATGTCTTCTGGCAAATGCTGAGTTTAAGAGAATACACAAAACATAGATACTAATGACTGATTGAAGCAGTTTTAGAGCTGGTATTGGATATCTCTTGTGTTTGAATGTATTTCTGGTGTGTGAGAATTTGAAACCGTGATGTTTACTAGATTCCGTGTTACAATGTCCCAATGATGTGACATTGCGGCTTAATGCTTGTAAAAGTAAGGGGCTGTTTGAAAAATAAATAACAGCAATCACATTTGTATCTGCCCTTCACAGTTTTAAATATTGATTATCGTAACAGCCTCAAATTTCATCATCAAAACATCTAACAGTGATGTACCAAGTATTTACCAAATCAAAACCATGACCATAGAAAAATTATGCAAACCAAACTGTGAGAAATCTGAACTGTTACACCCCAAGTGTGTGCATATGTGAAAGCTGGATAATTTCAGAATGAGATTCAAAAAGTGAGTCAGAATGGGAGTGTGTTTGTGTGTGTATGTTTTGGACAGAGTAGAATCATCTCCCTCAGCAGGCCATGATTTATGCAAGGCACACTTGAATGTGTGAGTGGAGTCAGCATTTTGAAGATGGTGAAAAAAGAAGAAGGGGGGAAAAAAGAGGGGTGATGCTACAACCGCACTGTTTAACATTCACATGTTTTACATTTCCAGCCTCTGCGAGGATGACATTTCATTTCTTACTACAAGTCTTCTCGCCCTGCCTAATTCAATTTACTCCACAGCCTGTCCCCCATTACCATCCTTCTTCTGAGAAGCTTCTTCAATCTCCAGAAGAGAAAATAAAAGTAACACATATTGTTTTCGCCAGCCTGAGTGGTGAGCTTTGATGCTATGGGCAGCAAATGAGTGTGTAAATAAAAAATGACTCCCATCTCCCTCTAATTTTTCCTTGCAGGTTGATTGTCCAGGCCAAAGGCCCAAACAAAGCATGTCTTAAGCTAATGCTAGCAGGTTATGGGCCACACATCTTTCTCTTGTTAGGTGGAGTGGATTGCTGAACAGAGTGGGTGATTAATAGAGGTTTGAAGGGGTTCTTCTCTGGGGTGCATTCCCTCACAAACAGCCCAACACACCCTGTTGTTAATTTGGCTGTCTGTTTCTTGATGTAACTTTGTCTCACTTGGTGTCTCTATAAACCATTCCAAACCACAGTTCATAGTTTAAAGTCATATTCAAAAACAGTTCTTTGAGATTCCAAATGATCTTATAAACCTATCCAATAATGTTTTTATGAAGCCATTTTTCCAGTTATAGTTCACGTCAAGCTGTTTTTGGAAAACCATTTTACACAATTGAATGTGTTACATCACACATACACACAGTTTCACCTCTCAAGGTTATAACTAATCTAAAACATGGTACAACCATTACAGTGCACTGCCTACCAGAAGAAACATCAGTGTTGGCTAGACAGACAGGAATTAAATGATCAAGCCTGAACATAAGAGTCAGAGAGAGTAAAAGTGTGTGTTGGCTGCTTATGATGTTGTGATATTGCTATTAGCATTCTCTGTAGGTTGCATTAAATGCATTATTGTTTCTATTAGGAATATAAAAGTTCTTACATAAGTTACTTTAAAAAAGTGCTTTACAAGAGCAGCAGAACAAAACAATCTTGCTTATATAACAGAGAGAGAAAATGTATGCGTGTTAAAATTAAAACAATATGCCATGAATATTGAAATTTTAAATACAATTAGGCCTAGTGACAAATCCCCTCCAAAACAAAATTACAAATAAAAAAAAAAATAAAGCACCATTAATGTGACATGTACGACTTTGTAGATGTAATGTACATGTTGTGGATCAGAATGGGTGTTAAGGCATACATAGGTACTCAGAACTGATCTTCAATGGTATTTCTGGAATCCAGGTGCATTTTATCGATTTCAATGAGTATCAGCTCCTGCAAACCGGTTTAAGCTAACCAAGCCCATTTCCAATTGCAACGCTTAAAGGAATAGTTTAATCACCTATATGCCATCCCATGTGTGTATGGCATTTTGTTCTGCTGAACACAAACAAAGATTTTTAGAAAAGAAAATTGTTTTACTATAAATTCTCCTCCCTTGTCAGCAGGCGGTGATATGCACAAAAAATGCAAATTGCCAAAAACAAAAGAAGAATGTGAAAGTAAATGTGGAGATTGATAGTAAAAAATGACTCACTCACAACTATCATATCTATTTTGAAGATATGGATTTGACCACTGGAGTCTTATGGATTACATTTATTCTGCCTTTATGTCCTTTTGGAGCTTCAAAATGTTGGTACCCATTCACTTGCATTGTGAATACTTACAAAGCTGAAATATTGTGCTTAAAATCTTTGTCTTCAGCAGAAGTCATACACCTCTGGGATGGCATAAGGGTGAGTAAATGATGAGATCATTTAAACTTTTGGGTAAACTATCCCTTTAAACTGTATATAAATTAACTAAAAAAATGTATAGATGAAAAAGCACCAAATATGTACCAGAAAATCTCTCTCTCTCTTTCATTTTAATACAAATGAAAAAGCCTTATACAGCATAAATAACTTGCAATTTGATAATATGTACAGTATGTGGCCGACATCTTAGTAAGGATGGAATAAGCAGTATAGTATTCCTAAACTCTCTTTAGGGTATAGAGCTGATGAAATGCTAACTTAATCTGATTTGACACAAGCACTTTTGTTCTGTTTTCAAGGGGGTCATGAAAAAGTGTTAGTGGGGTTAAGTGCATAGGTTAGCAGTATATAACAGGTGGCAAAGAGGTGCAACAAAGTGGTCAGTGTGATCAGACCCAAAGAATTATAACCACTCAGTTGTCTCTAAACGTTTTTGTGTCTACTGCTAGCATTTGTTTTTATACTTTTCGACTTCAGTTACGCTGTGACAAACTAGCAGGTTGTTCTACTGGCTACATCCACTATAGTCCAGATACATTTGAAAACTGTGTTTTCATTTTCGAAACACACTCAGTCCACACTGCTGTTTTCAAGCATTTTCCAAATGTTGCTAGTCCACCCTAAAATGTATGTATGCTCATAAATCCCCTTACTGCGCATACGAAAAATCACCGTTCCATGTACAGAATGAAACGCAATTGTCCTTGTGTTATGCTGCCGGACAGCAATTCCGGGTAAACCTCCCTTCGCCTTTGAAGAAACACAATGTACAAAGTAACATTTATCTTTAACAATGTTATCATAATGAATAGCAGGCCCAATAACAACGCTACAATAGGCCGCCATCTTGATATTTTGGGGTTGAATGGATCACATGACTGCGTCACATGACAACAAATACATAATCGTTTTAGGTATCTCCATTTTCCCAATCTACAGTTTTCGTTGCCAAAAATGCTGTCTCAGTGTAGATGGAAGGCCAAAACATAGAGAAAAATAAAAACCTATTAGTGTGGATGTGGCCTAATTGTTGGGAGATGGCATAACAATTATTTTGAAGTAAATTTGATAACCACAAATTTAAAACTTGAATTAGTGTTACAACCCAGCCCAGTACTGAGGCAGGTTGTTACAACAGCACTCCTTTTACTCAAGAATAATTTACACAATTTAGAAATAAATAGTATATTTGTAAACTACTTTCATTTGCAGCAGTAACATATATGGGGATATTATATAAAAGTTTGAGAACCATGGAACAAAAAACACCCCCAAGACTTGCCTGCTTTGGTGAATTCTGACCTAAGGCAGAGAGAACAAATAAAACCAAGGATGGTTTAATTTTTGCCTTTGACAGACAGACAAAAGAGCTGAAATTACCACAAATATTAGATTCAAAGTGTGGCAATCACTAATGTATGTGCTTGTGAAAGGGATTAGCAGCATTACTTTACAACTACAGCAACAACTGGTCTAAATCTGTGCTGTCTTTAAATACGAGGGGTACTAATGAAACATTTTACATAGTGGAGGGAAAACAGAGCGCTAGTAAAATAAGGAGAGAAAAACTTTTAAAGGTCTCGAGAAGGAAAGCTGAGAAACCAAACCCTAGCTTATGGTGTGCCAAAAACTGGTTAGTGAGCCTGTTAGCTTTTTTTTAGCTTAGGTTGTGTCTTTTTCTATGCTACTGCCATGTGTTCTTCCAAAGCAAATTTTTACTGCATACACATCGTTTTGAGCTGCCTCAGTATTGTCTCCACAGAACAAAACAGTGTGCTAATGTCACTTATCACAAAGATGCTGATCCAAACAAAGATCCCATTTGATGAGTAAATTTTTTTCTGAATGCAATGTAATATTTTAATTCCAAAAACATGTTGCTCTCAAGCTATTTTTGCACGTCATGTGCTTCAGTGGTTTGTCAGCAACAACTTGAACGTGCTTGGTGGCGAACATTTGTTTGTGTTTTTTTGCACAGACGTGCTCCCAATTTCAAAGGGAAGCATGCATGAAACACTGCGAGGCTCACTGTCCCGCTCCAATGAAAAACACATTTAAGCATTCAGCACTGAAATGTCAAACCCAGCACTGTGCCAGTACAATAAGCAGAATGAGAGAATAGATTAGTGTTTTAAACCTGCCTGTTGTCAAATGATGGAAAATTAATCACAAGGCTTTAATCAACAAGATTGTACATCTCAAATCTTCCACATCTCAAAGTGGGATGCACATGAATGATGCTCAGAGGAAATTTGCATGCATACGCACAAATTTTGTGGGAAAAAAAGAATGTGTATGAGTGTGCTTGTATGTGATCAATAAGAAAAGCTGGAGTAGATCAGAACTATATTGCTTTTCAGGGTTGATTTTAAACACATTTCAAGTCCACATGAAATCAAAATTGTCCTTTAAGGAATATTCCAGATTTAATGCAAGTTAAGCTCAATCAACAGCATTTGTGGCATAATACTGATTACCACAAACATTTATTTAGCCTCCTTTTCTTAAAAAAAAGCAAAAATTGTGGTGACAGTGAGGCACTTACAATGGAAGTGAATGGGGGCCAATTCTTTTACATTAAAATACTCACTTTTTTTAAAAGTATAGCCACAAGACATAACAAATATGCATTTTAACATGATTTTAGTGTGATACAATCACTTACTAACATTTTCTGTGTAAAGTTATAGACAAAACTTTGCAACCCTAAAACCCTAAAGTGACTGTAAAACTTACAGTTTAAACAACTTTGCAGATAATACATGAGTTTTAACAGAAGAATTAATGCAAGTGCTTTTATAAAATTATAAGCTTCACATTTCTGAATTTAAACCCTCCAAAAAACTGGCACGATTCACTTCCCTTGTAAGTGCCACTGACACTTATATTTTTGCCTTTTTTTATAGAGCATCATTTGGATGATATCTAAATAAATGTTTTGGGTTATCAACTTTATGCCACAAATGCTGTCAATTGAGTTTAACTTACAGTAGGCCTATATTAAACCAGGAATATTCCTTTAATGATTTTCTTAATGCATGATTCTGCTCTTATTGTGAACAATTCACCAGTGCACATTATTACAAATAAGTCCAATATCCTGCAGCACAGATCTGAATCTTTTTATGTATGTAACTTACGCTTTTCGTGGTCCAATCATGCATTGGAAAAAAATAAGTTCAATTTATTAAAAAAAATTTGAAATTTTTGAAATTTCTGCTTCAAAGTATTTTAAATTTTTGAGAAGTAAAACTGGTTGCAAACATGGTTCCCCGTCTGTCGCTCACTTCAACGTTGTGTCGAAGAAGCGACACTAGGGGTCTCTCTTGAGAGCCTTTTGCATCTCTGATCTATTGAGAAAAGGCCAATGAGAAATTGGCAGACAGAATTTGCATGTCCCGCCCCTGGACATACGGTATAAAGGGAGGGAATGCGCTTCATTCAGAAATTTACTTCAGAGCCGACTAGTTGTGTATGCAGTGAGCTGCAGGTCACACTCTGTTCCTCCCATCTCTGAGTGCGATTGCTGTTGGATCTACGGCACATATCAGCGGATTTCTCCTTCTCTGCACGGCAGTGCAGCTTTGCAACACCAATGCTGTTTTGTAAACCGGGAGCTGATTGTGATAATGAACCCAATACTACCTGAGCTCGGTTGCAATGGAGCTGTTGAACAGTTCGAATGAGTGAAAAAGCAACCTGCACTTGGGTCCACACTTGTTCAGGAAGTAAAATAACTTGTGCATGCATATTTGCTGATTTCATCATGGTGACATCATCAGTTGCACAAACACACACAAGTGCACTATGAGTGGCAAGGGAACATTAGCTGCACTGCAAATACATTGATCTCAACCAGCTGTCTCCTCAAAAAAGACCATTTGATGAAAAAAACTGTTGTAGCGGTGTGTGGGCACCCGGAATTGTATGACACTACGTCACACATGTATAGAGACCAGATGAAAAAAGACATTGCTTGGCAAAAATTGAACGAGGACGTGGGAATACCTGGTAAGTTCTGAAAAAATATGCGCGTCTACTTGATTCCAGCTATTGGTTGTACTTTACTATGAACCAAGTCGTAGAAGCCCCTCCTCCTGTCCTTTTCTGGAAGAGAAGGGGGAATACTCGTGGGTTCGCGTTACTCACGCAAACCCAAGTTTAAACACAAATATATAATCCAGTGGTCAAACTCGTGTGAGCCATGCGAGGTGAAAATGTTCTTCATGTTGTATGTGAACGCACCATTAAGCTTCATCACACAGTCTGCAAGGGCATTTGGTTTAACAGCTTTCAACACACCACAGAGACTAATTACTTGAGAGATAACAAGCAATGTTGTTGATGAGACCACCAGAACTCTACCTTCATTTTATGTCCTCATTTATGAGTTGTTCAATTTTAAACTGGACTTGAGCTTTTTCTTCAGAGAGGAAATTCTCCCAACTTAAATTCAATTCAGAAATATTAATAAAAAGTTGTGTCATTTCCCTTTGAGTACTATAACACTGACAGACAAGTCGGGGGCAATAGAGGTACTTCAGAGTAGTGGGTTTTAAAATTAAATTAGGATCCTCTTGAAGTCACATTTACCATGGCTGACATTTAACAACATCCTGTGACCTGATGGTTGACAAGCCTTTCATTAAGTACTGCTGTGCTCTCCTCTTGCATATTGAAGACATCTTGAATTTGAACGAATTTCAAACTACCTAAAAAGCTAAAAAACATTCTAGTTTAAAGCAATTCCATTATTACTACTGATTTGTTTCTTACATAAATAATAGAATTAAAATAGAACAACTGTTTAGTATAACAAATTATGTAAAGTTAGTACTTTGTGTATAATTCAAATATGTTATACAGTACAAAACAAAATCACAAAAGAATTCTGTCTTATTGGACACACATACCCTTCCTAAAAAAGGTTGTCTGCCCCTATAGCTGCCATAATTTCACTCAAAAGGAGATTTGGTGGAAGACCAGTGAAACTAAACCCAAGGCTTACTCTTAACACACATGCTCACACTCACACCAAATGAAATGCAGAGGCCTGAGAAAAAACAAAAACAAAAAATATCCTCACACACACACACACACACACACACACACACACACACACACACACACACACACACACAATGTTGTCATGTGCACATACACACACATGCACATTCTCTAAATGTCACTATCTCTTAATCATTAGTACAGTTACAATGTGACAGTGAAGGAGGTTTGAAGCGTTCGTGTACCTCAAATAGTAGAACATGGCACTAGCAATGGCAAACTCATACGTTTGATTCCCAGGGAACACACATTAAATGTATAGCTTTAATGCAATGTTGCTTTGTATAAAAGCATTTGTCAAGTGCATGGATGTAATGTAAATGCATGAAAGTGGTGATTTACCAAAGAGGAAATGTTCAATGATTGACAGGCAAATCCACCTATTACCCATCTCAGCCATCATGTCGATCACTACCTTCAGTTTGCAGAGGCGGGTGTATGAAAAGAAAATAAACCAAAAAGGAAAGGGGGAGGGGGCAAAAGTTCTGAAACTAGACCCAAGGCCCACCTGTCTGTGGACTATGGGGGGTTGGGCTGAGCTGAAATAAAGTCCTTATGAGAGCACTGTGATCATAACCTTCACAATCCATAATCCTTACAGCTGTCTCTCACTGGCCCGAGACCACTCTAAACCAATGCACACCGACCCATGTGGGCACATGTAGAGGGGTCCAAATGTCTGGGACTATTGGTTAAAATTTGAGATTTGAATTTGAAATTGTCTGATTTTATTTATTTGTTTTTTTTTTTATTTATTGCATTATCTGCATACAAAATGGAGTGAAAAATTTACTTGAAAATTTAATGTGAATTTCATAATTTATTAGTATTGAGCTTTAATGACAGCATCACCTTGAGCTGGCATAGACTCCACAAGCATATGCAAAATCTGATGACCACTGTTATCCCAGAATAATATGAGAATGTTCCAAGAGCATTTTGTGTACTTCAAAAATCAAGGGAATCTGAGTTTTTGTCTAAAGAAGCTAACAGGGTCAGTGTCACAATTAATTTTAAATGTTATGTTTAAATACATTTTATATCCCAGATTTTCATTTTGTACTCAGACTTTTGGACCCCAGTGTACATGCATGCACTGCAGACAAATAACCACAATACTCTATGTAACTGTGTTTAAAACTAACTTCAATCAACACATATATAGACCTTCGGGCATAGACACAGCATGAGCACACACGTGCCTAAGGGAATAAATGCAAACATACTTTATTCACGTATACAGATTCACAGCTGGGATATCACAGAAACTAATAGGCTGCAAAGGAGAAAGAGGTCTTTTTATTTTTAGCCACCAGAACAAGACTGTAACAAGCACTGTGTTCTTTAGTGTACCCACTGCACACGCTAACACACAACCTTAAAATAGCTGAAGCACATCCACTTACCCTGCAAAAGGGATTTGAACACCTAAATAAAAACGAGGGATGTTTACTCATCCGCATCTCACCCTTTGCACTCTCCAACAGGGGGAAAACAGGTGCTAAGCCCCAATCAGGCTCAAAAAGGCTGAGAGTCTGTGAGCCAAGGCTCTGAATAGCAGAGAGGGTAAAATATGCCTCCTGAGAATGCGCCTGGTTTAATTAAAAGTTGGCCACCATGCGGGAAAAAATTATTATCAATTTTGTTTGATAATGCAATTGACATAGTGGATGTGTTGCGAGGCACCTAACGTTTTGTGCGACAGTCAAAATGAACGGATAATGCAACTATATAAGATCTTTGTGAAATGTTAATGAGGCATGGAAAGTATTTCATTAAGACATAATTCTTGCTCATCAGTGCTGACAGAAAGCATGTATATGGAACAGGATATTGTTATCAATTATCTCACATAGTCTTAGGCTCTCAAAAGAATTCCAGCAGTAGCAATACAAAATATATGAGTTTGGATAGCTTCAGAAATATTTAAAGACTCTTACTCCAAAATGTTTTGGCCTCTATCTATTGCTCATATTGGGCATGAGATATTTAGGAAATGATCCATCCTCAGGTCAGGTTATTTTTTGCCCATCTTCCTGAGTGGAAATTCTCAGGGGCAGGGTTTTATTTTCCGTCCAGTTTGGAGGGGATTGCCTGAGCTTAGGACGCTCAACCAGCCGTTGCCCAACTTCAACAAGCTGGTTGTGCTGAGACATCTTGCGGCCGGGGCGTAAAGTATCTATCATTTAGCTGCTAAATGTCCCCTTGCTTTCTACAGCACCTCCTCCTTTAACTCTCTTCTTGGCTCCTGCTTCACGTCTGACATTCAACGTGTTAATAAGGGAGATTTCGAAATAATTCAAGTCAGTTGTTGGCTTCCATAGTGGCCATTACTTTACTTTCTGCTGCCTGATTAAATTGTTTGTTACTGTGAAAAGAAAGAGGATGCTTCAAATTCCAGACAAAATACTGGCAAACATCTGACAGGGCTGTATCTCTGTACTGGTGACTTTGTTATAATTTACCATAAAATGGATGGCGCAGATGAGCAGGCTGTCTGCCTTTTTTCTCTCTCACTATAATAACTCATCTCTCTCTCTTCAGTCCAGCACTGTCTCACAGAGGCAGCTGGAAGCTCAAAAACAGTCTTGGTGGAGACCTAAAAAATATGGCTAATGTATCTCAGTTCTGGACTTTTAGGTTAGCTATGGGACAGCTTTCATCATACAACTGATCGTTTAGATGGGATGACATCCATTTCATCTATTCATTATAAAAGGGATAGTTCATCCAAATATCAAAATGATCTCATCATTTACTCATGTTCATGTTGTTTCAAACCCAGGAGACTTTCTTTCTAGTGTGGAACACAAAATATTTGGCAGAATATTAGCCTCAGTCACCATTCACTTCATTGCATGTTTTATTTTGCATACAATGAAAGTCAAAGGCTAAAATTCTGCCCAACATGTCCTTTTTTGTTCCAAAAATACATTTTGTTTAAACTTTGACTTTAAAGTCTTGAATGATTATGAATGGAATCTTGATTTTAGCCTGTAAATCATTTTGTCTCACTGACTTTCTAGTCAGCACTGGACATCCAAGTTTCCTGAACATTTCATTGCCACAGGCCTCTCAGGAAATCTTCAGTTACGTAATTCTATATTAAGCACATCAAATACACTTATACTTCATTTATAGTGAGGCACAGTCTGTTTGTATTGTAGATAAAATTTCTTCAATCCATGGTAAAAAAAAAAAAGACCAAAAACCCAACGGTATGCCTCTTGCCTTGCTTGCTCTACCTCTATTTATTGCTGGTGCAAAGGGCACGTTTGTCGTCTCGTGTTGCCTCCCAGACAGAGAGTAGGGACCTCATAAAAAAAAAGGGGAGCCCGTCTTACCCACCTGTTGTTGCCAAGGCGGTATGCCATAGCAAGGCTGTGCCGCGGGGTCTTTAAAACCCACCTGCAATCGAGACGCTTGGGCAGGAATATGGAAACTCCATCTAACATGACTTGACCAGGTCCAAAACATGAGTTTGAGTGGAACTCCCATCATTGTGATAAGGGGTCAAGCTTCCTGTTTCCTGCTAAATTCCACTTATTTACTTGAGTCAAGTGCTTGTAACAAGCTTCATTAAGCACACAGTTAAGCCTATTTCTTATTTTAGGTGTTTTTAACTATAATGTTGATATCTACTAAAATGAATGCTTCCTTTTTTTTCTCACTATTTGGAATGCTCAATTCCCACTGTTGAAACATAAATGACTGCAGCAAGTTGAGTCATCTCTGGCAACACATGATGGGCAAACTTGCACTTGAGTCTCTGTATGTTGGGTGATGTGACCATCTGCTGTTGGAACAATAGCAGGATTCAATAGAGGTCTATTTAAAGACCAAAGCATTTATGCCGAACAATGTAGGGACTGACTCAATCACTCTGCAATGACCATAACCATCTGCCAGGGATGCCTCTAGGGCTCCCTCCTCAATTAATGATTAGATAAGTGTTGGCAAAACAGTAAGCAAAATCAAGGTCCAGCCCAAGTCCAGCCTTAAATATATGTTACTGTATTTTCAAAACCTGTGTGCGTGCACGTGCGTGTGTTTGTGTGTGTGTGTGTGTGTGTGTGTGTGTGTGTGTGTGTGAGAGAGAGAGAGAGAGAGAGAGAGAGAGAGAGAGAGAGAGAGAGACAGAGAGAGAGAGAGAGAGCTGAGACAGAAACCTGAGATGCACAAATTAATCAAAAAGAAACATTGGCAAATTTTCAAAAGAAAAGCTCCCTTATTTATTATGACATAGGAGATTGACCCATTAGGATAGCCATAACTTAAGCCTGTCATGGCATTGGTATGTTTTTTTTTATGGCGATGGGACTACCTCTCTTCATGCGTCATGACAAGTATTGATGACTGAAATGAAGCCTCTTCCGAACATCAAGCAAATAGGAGCCACTTGTGCTACATTGTTTTAAAGCTATCTATGCTATACTTATTCTTATGTGCTTATACAAACTATTCCACAGGTCCTCAAATGGTCATTCTTGCAAGCTCACACATTTTCATTGTGACATTGGATTAGCTAACCATTTGCTGCAACTTTTCATTTTTATTCTTTCTTTCTGTCCTTACCCTTTACCTCCTCTCCACCTTTTAAGAAGTTTATTCAGTCAAGTAATTTTTATTTGTATAGCAACACACATCGTTTCAAAGAAGTTTTACAGTAAATCATGCATTAACAGAAAAAAAACGTAAGCTGTAGTATCTATAAAGTCTAAGTCATCATTGTGTAGATTTATTAAATCTGTTTGTAAATTGTGTATAAAAATAAATAAATAAAGACATAATTAAATAATAATTGAATTTAGAACCCCAGTGAGCAAGCTGAAGATGACTGTGGCAAGGAACACAAAACTCCTTAAGATGCTGGTTAATGGAGAAAAATAACATTGGGAAAAATCAGGATCACTGTGAGAGCCAGTTCCCCTCTGGCTAAACAGCAGGAATATAATGCCAATATTAGTTATTTATGTGCAGTGCAAGTCATGGTTTAAAATTAGTAAAATAAATAATGGCCAGTGTTTAAACAAAGATTTTGTATGAACTGTAAAATGAATGACTAATGTCTTTGAAGGTCATCCTGGACTAACTGCAGAAGTTCACATAAATGCATTGTCCTTTGTTAGCTGGCTTTTGTTGGCAATTAATTGATAATATTTAATTTTAAGAGTGTCGTCTATCATTAGACCAAGGTGATGCATGCAGAGATCAGTGAGGTGCAATGCAATTCAACCAGCAGGTCATTTTGGTGAGGTCTATCCAAGTCCAAGTTTCAGGCAATGGCATATGAAGTATTCCACATCTTATGGTTGGATTTGGAATCAGTTTATCCTCTGAAGTCCATCGTAATAGACTGAAGTGACGTCTGGCTGGCATCGGCTGCATTTAGTCATCATCACTCAAAGACACATAGAAGTGGAGTCCAACACCAATCAGGAACAGAGCTGGATGTGGCCGGCTCTGGTAACCTGGGATCAGAAATTAAAAAAAATGTGTATCTTCAGCATAACAAGGGAAACTTATTCCATGATTCCCCTCTCCAAGGGGAAGCATATATAAGCAGAAAAAAAGAGGCCCTAAAACTGATCCCTGTGGCACTCCATATAAAACTTTTTGTTTGATTTGATAATTCCTCGTTTACACAGACAAAGTGGTAGCAGTCTGCAAAATAGGACCTAAACTATGCCCACAAGTCCAAAAATACCAACTTACTTCTCAAGCTTTTTCAAGATAATGTAATGATCTATCATTTTTAAGATCTAAAAGCACTAGAAGAGAAATGCAGCCGCGATCAGATGAAAATAGCAAGTCATTTGTAAATGATAAATGCAGTCTCCGTATTGTGATGGGGCCTAAATCCTGACTGAAATTTTTCTCTGTAGAAATGAACATCGTTGGGAGGACACTACCTTTTCTAGTATTTTCTACATAAACGGAGATTTGAAATTGGTCTATAATTAGCTAATTCTCCAGGATCAAGCTGTGGCTTCTTAATGAGTGGTTTGATAACTGCCATTTTAAAGTTTCTTTGGGCATGTCCTAAGGATAGCAAAAAGTATTCTTAATATTAAGAAGAGGTTCTTATATTAGAGGGAATACCTCTTTTAAGAGCTTAGTTGGTATTGCATCTAACATACATGTTGTGGCTTTTGATGTTTTGATAAGTTTTGTTAGCTCCTCGTGACCTATGACAGCGAAGGATTGAAGTTGCTAGGGAGGAAAATTATGAGACACTGTTTTCTGACGTACTGTGACAGACGATTGCATAATTCCAATTTTATTTCTGATGATTTCAATTTTATCAGTAAAGAACTTCATGAAGTCTATATCTGGTTGAGTCGGGGATTTATTCCTATCCAATTTACCCACAGTCCTGAATAAACACCTAGGATTATTGTGGCTATTTTCTGAGTTTGCTAAAATATGCTGACCTGGCAGCTTTTAGTACCTGTCTGTAGCTACAGACACTATCCTTCCATGAACCGCGAATTACCTCTAATTTTGTATTCTTGCTCTTGTGCTCCATTTTCTGAGCTGCTCTCTTGAGAGCATGAGTGTGATCATTGCAACATTGTGCATGTTTTGTTTCTTTAATTGTCTTCAATTGAAGGGGAGCAACACTATCAAGAGTGCTAGAGAAGTTTATTTATATTTTCTGTTCATATATCAAGTTCTTCTAGACTTCTTGGCTTACTGAGTATATGAGATCAATCTGGAAGAATATTTGTGAAGTAATCTTTTGTGGTCGAAAGCAGTAGCGTACACTCTCTGGGGTGTCACGATTTTATACATGTACTATTGTATTATACATACACACACATATATATATATATACATTTTTATATTGATTGTCTAGTTATTTTTATTTATAGGGATAGTTTACCCAAAATTCTCATCAATTACTCACTCTCATGCCATTCCAGAAATATGGCTTTTTTTAATTTTCAGAATAGAAATGAATATTTTTAGAAGAATATTTCAGCTCTCTAGGTCCATAAAATGCTACATAATATTGGCCAGAATCTTTAAGCTCCAAAAAGCACATAAAGGCAGCAAAAAGTAATCCATTAGACTCCAGTGGTTAAATCTATGTCTTACATAATAGATATGGGTGAGAAACAGATCAATCTTTAAATCCCTTTTTACTCTAAATCTCCACTTAATCTCCACCAGCAGTCATATCACCCTGCAGCTCTCGTCTGGTTGCCCACTAAAGCTAAGCAGGGTTGAGCCTGGTACCTGTATGGGAGTCCTCCTGGGGAAAACCAAGGTTCCTGCTGGAAATGGTATTAGGGAGGCCAGCAGTGGGTGCTCACCCTGTGGTCTGTGTGAGTCATAATGCCCCAGTATAGTGATGGGGACACTATACTGTAAAAATGCAGTCTTTCGGATGAGATGTTAAACCGGGGTCCTGGCTCTCTGTGGTCATTAAAAATCCCAGGGCACTTCTCTTAAAGAAGTTGGGATATAACCCCAGTGTCCTGGCCAAATTCCCCCCATTGGCCCTTATCAAATGGTAAATGGTCTGCACTTATATAGTGCCTTTTTAACCTTAACGGTATTCAAAGCGCTTTACACTGTGACACATTCACCCATTCATACACCAATGGTGGCAGAGCTGCCATGCAAGGCGCTAGCCTGTTATTGGGAGCAACTTGGTGTACAGTGTCTTGCCCAAGGACACTTCAGCATGTGGAGTCATGTGGGCCAGGATTCGAACCCGCCAACCCACTCTACCAACTGAGCCCTATCAATCATGGCCTCCTATGGCACCAATAGCTAGTATGTGGTGGGTGTTCTGGCGCACTATGGCTGACATCGCATGATCCAGGTGGATACTGCACATTGGTGGTGGTTGAGGATTTTCCCCCTATACTATGTAAATGCTTTGAGTGCCTAGAAAAGCACTATATAAATGTAATTAATTATTATAATTATTATTACTTAAACTTACTTTCAGACATGAAAGTGAAACTAAACAGTTATCAAATGTGACTTTCAGATGTAAAAGTGGAGATTTAGAATATAAAAAGGACTTAAATATTGATCTGTTTCTCATGTTCTCAGAAGTTGCCGTTCGTGGATGGTTCATGCCCTCACTGTGCCCTCACTGTGAGGGCATGACCATGGCTACATTGCGGTCGCGGCTTGCCCTCGTAAGAGCACAAGCCACCACAGCGGCTCCCCAACTCGGTCCTTCTACCTACGGGTATGAGGCGGGGTCGTTAGCACTGGGGGTGATATGGGGATATCAGTGGGAGCCTCTCCGCCGGGTAATCCCCCACGGACCTCCCACTCCCCGTCACGCTCGTATGCTCCTACCGAGCGCTGGAGCGAGGTTGCAGGTTAGTTTCACGGCGGACCCGCAATCTCGTGGCGGACCCGCAATCTCGTTCTGCGCGCTGGACGATGATGAGATTTTGATCGCGGCAACGGAGAGCGGGTTCGTCATGTCTGACGCTGAGGACTGCGGTGGCTCAGTCGCAGTCCGATACGGAGCTGACGGCCATGCTTGCCAGGGCAGCTGCGAGTGTCGGGTTGGAGTGGAACCCTCCGCCCCCCTCTGAAACCTCGCGGCTCGACGATTGGTTCCTGGGGCCAGAGCGCCGCTTACAGCTACACTCTGCCCTGTTCCTTTCTTCCTGGAGGTGCATGATGAACTCACGCGCTCGTGGCAGGCACCTTTCGTGGCTCCCGTCCAGGGCCTGTAGGCTGACGTCGTCCCTGATGGCGAAGGCCTACAGTGCCGCTGGATGCGCCGCCTCTGCCTTGCATGCCATGGCACTCCTGCAAGTGCACCAAGCCAAGGCACTCAGGGAACTGCATGAGGGTAGCCCAGCGCATCCCCCTGCGGTGCTGACACCGACACCAGCCCCGCCACAGCCCGCCCCTCGTGGCCGGCCCCGGTGCGGAGCTACCAACCGGACTTACCACTTCCACGTGCCCAGCCATGGCACAAGCCCGTCCCCGAGCCGACGGACTCCACAGGCCACAAGGATGGAAAACCTCCTCTCCCGTACCAGGCTGTTCCGGGAATGGTCACAAGGAGCCAGGTAAGTGCTTCGATGTCTCTAGACTCAGCACCTCGGGCTCCGCCCTGCCCCACTGCGAGGCCCCGCCTGTAGGTACATTCGACGCTGTAGTCCCTGTAATGTTTCTGAATATCACTCTGACACAATAAAGTAGCTTTCAGACTTTTTAATGAATTTATTAATCTCAGTTACAAACCATTTCTAGTTTCTCCTGCTAACTTCCTCGTTAACTAAAATCCCCCTCTTTACGCAGTCTTAACTTAACTTTGAAACTCAAACGCCCTCTTGTGGACTGGATAAACAATGTCTGCTTTCAAACTAAAACACATCACATGTGGAAATAATAAAGCATAATGTCACACATTATAAATCGTAAACATTACAACCCTCCTTCCGTTAATTTTTTCTTTTTTTTCTTTTAACGAGAACTGTCCACATTATTCAAAGTCAGTGAGATGTCATGGGGGTCCTCTATTCATCCTGACTGGATATCTACGAACAGGTGACTGTGACACAGGAGGATCAGGGGCTAAGTCCTCAGTGAGGTGTGATGGGGGTCCTCTATTCATCTTGACTGGGTATCTACGAACAGGTGACTGTGACCCAGGGGGGTCAGGGGCTAAGTCTTCTGGGATTTGTTCCGGAAGAGTTTCAGTCCAGTTCATGGCATCTCGTCCACCACTCATGACCTTCAAACCACACGACTGAGAGAAGTGATTTGCATTTTCTGGTAGAGTCTTGAAGTGAAATGAATTTCTGGTGATGACATGATTATTGCGTTTGGCTGTCACCATGGAACCTTTAACAGCAATAACCTTGTATGGTTGGGGATTGTAGGCAGGGCATAGCTTTCCTTCCTTCTTTTGACTACACAAGACTATGTCGCCCACTCTCAGAGTCACCGGAGCAGCACGTCGCATCCGGTCAGCATTTTGTTTCATCCTGTTCTTTGCCAAGGCATCCGCCTGTCGTAGAGGTGCATCTGTCAGAGACTGGAAGGAAAGAGGAGATCCGGGTAGCTTGATTCGAAGGGGCCTCCCAAACAGCACATCAGCAGGAGCCATTCCAGTGGAGCAATGACGCGTGGCACGGTAATTGCATAGGAATGCGTATAGAGTCTGTTTACATTGGCGGCCTTCCACATGTGTAGCACGTATGGCCTTTTCAAGGGTACGCATAAAGCGTTCAGCCTCTGCATTAGCCTGAGGCCAGAGTGGAGTTATCTTCCTATGTCTAAAACCTAGATACGTTGCAAAATCTGCAAATTCTGAGCTTTGGAAGGGTGGACCATTATCTGTTTTAACCTCCAGCGGAATTCCCAGTGTCGAGAATATTTTGTCTAATTTAAGAATTGTGGCTCTGGCTGACGTGGACTGCAGAATCTCCACCTCTGGATATCTGGAGTATTCATAAATGACCACCAATAGGTAATCACCTGAGGGGAATGGACCACAAAAGTCTGCACCAACTTTTTCCCACGGTGATGAAGGCAGTTCAGACATGCAGAGAGGTTCTTGTATGTGATTGGGCACAATGGCCTGACATGGGATGCACTCAGCTATCATGATTTCTACCTGTCTGTCAATGCCAGGCAACCAAACTTTCTCCCTTATCAGTTTCTTTGTTTTGACTAACCCCTGGTGGCCTTTGTGTGCAAGTGATATTGCCCTGACTTGTAATGAATGAGGGATAACAATCTTTGTGCCACGCAGTACAGTGTCATCAGTTGCGGTTACTGTCAGTTCATCTTTGATTTTGTGGAATGATTTAATTGCAGCAACATCAACTCAATCAGCAAAATCCTGTTTTTCATACAGCGACTCCCATGAGCCTCCTTTGATTAATTGGATGACTTTGCATAGAGTGGGGTCCGCTGTGGTTGCATTCTGAATTTCTGTTAATGTCATTGCCTTAGGGACGGCGTTTGCAGTAAGGAAGTTCACGTATTCATCCACTTGTTGTTCAATGTTAGAAACTTCCTGAAAGCTATGTGAAATATGTGTGGGGTGGCGTGACATATAATCCGCTGGGTTGTCCTTGCCAGACTTGTAACGGACTGTGTAGTTGTAAGGCTGAAGGTGTAGACACCAACGTTCTATACGAGCAGGTGGCTTGGATTTGGGATTATTGAAAATCCATTCCAAAGGTTTGTGGTCACTGACAAGGGTGAATGGTGCCCCATAAAGATACATGTGAAAATGTTCACAGCCCCACACAATGGCAAGAGCCTCACGTTCGGTTTGTGAATACTTTTGTTCAATGAGTGACAAGGCTCTGCTTGCATAGCTTATCACTCTGGCTGGTTCATGTGGGCCCCTTCTCTGGGCCAACACAGCCACAAGACCCACAGGACTTGCATCAACCACTAGTTCAGTTAGTTTGTAAGGGTCAAAATAGGTCATGACAGCATCACTTGTTAGACTTTGTTTCATTTTATCAAGGCACTTCTGATGTTTCTCTGTCCAAGTCCAGTGAACATGTTTTTTTGTAAGTTCCCTCAAAGGTTGAGTTATAGTGGCAAAATCTTTGATGAAGCGGGCACTGTAGTTTGCCATGCCGAGAAGACTGCGGACCTCGCTGGTGTTGGTTGGGGCCGCAGCATCATGTAACGTCTGAACTTTCTTGGGATCAGGAGAGAAACCACCATCTGAGAATGTGTATCCGAAGAAATCTAAAGTGTTTTGTGCGCAAAACAATTTGGCCTTGTTAAGAGTCAGGTTCTTCTCCTTAAGTCGTTGAAATGTTGTCCTTAGAGCTTGATCATGACTAGCTTTTGTTCTGCCAAACACCAGAATGTCATCACTCAGATTAATGACTCCTGGGATACCATCCAGGGCTTGCTGAATGGCATTTTGAAATACCCCTGCTGCAGAGGAAACTCCGAAACTCAGTCTTTTATAACGTCACAGTCCTACATGAGTGAAGAATGTTGTAATATATCGTGATGATGGCTCCAGTTCCAGCTGATGATATCCACAGTTTAAATCCAGTTTTGAGAAGAACCTGGCTCCATTGAGTGCTTGTATTATATCATCTACTGTAGGTGTGAGATGTCGTTCTCGCTCGATGGCTTGATTTGGTATCCTCATGTCCACACAAATGCGTACTGCTTCTGGGTCTTTTGGCTTTGGAACAGGAACAATTGGAGAAACCCATGGAGTGGGCCCATCCACTTATTCAATGATGTCAAGTTCCTCTAAACGTTGTAATTTAGCTTCAATTCGCTTCCTGATATGGAACGGTACTCTTCTGTGAGGTTGTGTGACTGGAGGAACGTCTTTCTTTATATGCAGCTTGACTTGAAAGTCTTTTAATTTTCCCATCCCACAGAAGAGCTCACCATACTACGTGAGGAGATCATCTATGGCATTCATCTCTGTCTGGTTTGAGATTGTCATAGGCTGTAGTGCCTGCACTGGCTGTTCTGGAGCTGTGTGGAGTGTGTTAGCAACTTTGATTAGTCCCAATTTACTGGTAGTGTCATAGCCAAGTAAACTGCCGTTACTGTCTTGCAGTACTTGGAAGGTTGCGTTTGTGAATCGTGATTTGGATTCCACCAGTGAGGTGAATTTTCCCAGGGTAGGCAGTGGGGTGCTTGAACCATACGGAAAGATGGGAACTGTGCATTTAGTGAGTGAGGGCTTATGTCTCAGTCTATGATACGTTGTTTCATCAATGATATTTACAGTTGCCCCAGAATCAAGCATCACTTGTATCTTACAGTCACTAACCTTTATCTTTGCATGTGGGAGATTCGTTTTTGGTCGGGTAACAGTGTATACATATTCCTCAGAGGACTCTGTGTTTGCGGTACCTGCTGCTTGAGATATAGTGCTGCTGCGTCCACTGGTGTGTAAATAGTGCACTTCATGTCTGCCTCTGATGCAGTTTTGTGGCCATTTAGAGCGACAACATTTGGCAAAATGTCCTTGCTTTCCACAAGCGTTGCATCTTTTCCCCCGTGCTGGGCATTCTCTTCCCTCAAGGTGTGGAAATATACCGGAACAGTTGTAGCATCTTTTCTTTCCCACCCCTCTTCCCATTTCAACAGCCATAACGTTTTCTCTTGGATTTTCTTGTACTGCACCTTGTAGTGTTTGTTCTATTCCTGATGCTTGAATCTCAGCGAGTGCCATAGTTCTGCCAAGTGACAGAAGTCCCGTCAACATCATCTCTGGTGTCTGTAATGCCTTACGCCGCAATTTATTGCACGTGCACGTTTGAATGATCATAGTTTTAATCTCTCTTTCAACATCCGAAAAATCACATGTTGCTGCTAAGTGCCGTAGCCTTACGTGATAGGAGTCAAGTGTTTCCCCTGCTAGTTGTTTAGCTTGTCTGAATTTGTAAGTCTCATAGGCGATGTTAATTTTAGGGGAAAAATATTCACTTAGCTTGTCTTTTGCGCATTTATAGTCCTTTGCTTCTCCGGTGTCAGAAAGTGTGTCAAAATTGTCCTGTACACCATCCCCAGCATAATGCAAAAGCATTGCACATTTTCTTGTATTATCTTTTATATCCAGAGCAACGATGAAGTTTTCAAAACACTGTAACCACTTCTTCCAGCGGATGGAGGAGTTTTGATCATCAGCGATATCAAAAGCAGTGAATGACGGCAGTGCAGCTTCCATGTTCGAGGAGGGTAAAAGTTAGATCCTCGTTGCCAGTGTAATGTTTCTGAATATCACTCTGACACAATAAAGTAGCTTTCAGACTTTTTAATGAATTTATTAATCTCAGTTACAAACCATTTCTAGTTTCTCCCGCTAACTTCCTCGTTAACTAAAATCCCCCTCTTTACGCAGTCTTAACTTTGAAACTCAAACGCCCTCTTGTGGACTAGATAAACAATGTCCGCTTTCAAACTAAAACACATCACATGTGGAAATAATAAAGCATAATGTCACATATTATAAATCGTAAACATTACAGTCCCCTTGGTCCCTCTCGCACGGAGCTTGGGCACGTGGCTCTCGCTCCCCAACCTGTCGCATTGGTTGATCAGGGCCATCCAACTCGAATATGCGATTTAGTTAGCCAGGCACCCACCCAGGTTCAACAGCATCCGCTCCACCATGGTGAGAGGCGAGAACGCCGCTGCCTTGCGTGCGGAAAACACCTCGCTTATGCAAAAGGGTGCGATAGAGCCTGTCCCTCCAGCCGAGGTGAAGAAGGGGTTTTACAGCCCCTACTTCATTGTACCCAAAAAAGGCAGTGGGTTGCAGCCAATCCTCGACCTACGAGTTCTGAACTCTGAACATTCTGTCTGTAAATTCTGAACTTATTAATTTGATTTAATTGAATGTTTTGTTTTTGTTCTGGAAATTGTTTTTTGTTTTGTTTTTTGGGTAATTGATATTTTTAATTTAATTTAATGTTTTTCTTTTTTTTTTTTTTTGCATCTAGCAATTTATTTAATTGATCAAACCCAGAGAATGCTGCCAATATGTTTAAAAAGTAAGCTATAAAAATTATTTAATTTAGTCTTGGGCCAATGTTAGTGTTCTAATAAAGCACATTGTAGCTTTTCTTCTAGTATTGTGTATGTATTTTTCATTTAATACACCTTTTGCATGGAAGGTTGTGATATTAAAAAGCATATTGAAACAACTTTACAGTGGAGGAGGTAGAGCGAACACGGAGCAGGGTTTCTCTAATCCAGGAGCGTGGAGTGAGCGAGGAGTGGGAAATGGACAACCCAGAGTGGAGCTGGAGTGATTAAAGAATGCTTTGAGTGTGGAGGGGAAATTGTTGCCACTCCACTCCGCTCACATATTCTGGTGGCAACATTTTAAAGCTAAACAAACAAACATAAATCAGCATAAAAATAATCCATAAGACTCTAGTGGTTAAATCAGTATCTTCAGAAGTGATGTGATAGGTGTGGATGAGAAACAGAGAAACAGATCTCTTTCACATTCTTCTTGTGTTTTTGGTGATTCACATTCTTTTCTACATATCGCCGCTGTCTAGCAAAAAATGACAAATATTGATCTGTTTCTCACCCACACCTATTACTGCTGAAGACATGGATTAAAACACTGGAGTCTTATGGATTACTTTTATACTGGCCTACAGAGCTAAAATATTCTTGTAAAAATCTTAATTTGTGTTCTGCAGAAGAAAGAAAGTCAAACACATCTGGGATGGCATGAGGGTGAGGAAATGATGAGAGAATTTACATTTTTGGGTGAACTATCTCTTGAAAGTGATAGCTCAGCCATAAGTTAATATTCTGTCATCATTTCTCTACCCTCATATTGTTCAAAACCAGTGTGAGGCTTTGTATTTTGTGAAACACAAAATATGTTAGACAGAATGTTAGGGACTGACAGTCTCATTCACCATTAACTTTCAAAATATATATATTGAAAAAACATTCACTGGAAGTAAATAGTGACATTCTGTCTAATATCTCCTTATTGTGTTGTATGGAAGAAAGAAAGTCATATGGGTTTGGAACAACATGATGTTGAATTATGACAGAATTTCCGTTATTAATAATAATAATAATAATTCTGTAGTACATGTTCAATGTGTATTATGCAATGGAATATAGGGGAGTTGACGTCTATTATGTCATTTGTGAAAGTAACGAATTACTCACTACTTGAGTACTCTTTTAATTGGATACTTTCTTACTCAAGTAATTATTTATGCTAGTACTTTTACTTCTACTTGAGTAATTATGTTTTTGAAGTAAATGTACTTTTACTTAATTACAGTTTCTCTATATATATATATATTTATATTTATATATATTTCTATATATATATATATATATAGAGAGAGAGAGAGAGAGAGAGAGAGAGAGAGAGAAACTGTAATTAAGTAAAAGTACATTTACTTCAAAAACATAATTACTCAAGTAGAAGTAAAAGTACTATCATAATATATATATATATATATATATATATATATATATATATATATATATATATATATATATATATATATATACACACACACACATTTCTACAGTTTTAAACTTAAATATTATAATATATAAACAGAAACCAGTGGTAATTTGTTAATCACAAAAAGTGTAGTTTCTTTATAAGAACTGTCAGGTAAATGTAAATGATATTTATGCACAAATAGCAGACAAATAAATTACTAAACTACAAGTAAATATTTGCCATATTGTGTAAAAAAATAAAAACTTACTGAGACATCGGTGGAAATGGGGAGAGAGAAGTTGATTAGAAGAGAGAAGCCCATTACCTGACTGTCTAATGCTATTGTTGTTTTGTTCATATAAACTTAAGCTTTACTTATGTAAAATATTACTCTGTCTGCCATGATTTGTAAAAAGAGATGGAGTGTGGCATTTAAAGAATCATAAAAGATGAAATATTACTTTAAATCCATATTGATTCTGCTTATAGAAACATGGTGTTATGTGGGTGTTGAGTCTGGCTCTAAAAAACTACACTGCATTAGGTGGTATCCCTTACAGTGGCTCAAAATGAAGCATCTGGACAGGCAAGACTCCAAAAAACACAAACCCTGCTGAGACTGGGGGAATATTGGAGACCTGGCAACCCACACAATTAAACACCTCATACTAAAAGTACATACAACTTTAAAATATATAGTCTTTCTGTAGTATCTTATTCTCTTCAGAATAAATACATTTGTATATATTTTTTGTTAGATCTGTAACTAATAACACTGATGATTTGAAAAAGTGTACTGTATATCACATGTGTTTTGAGTTTGATTCCAAACTCTGATAGTTTAATGATAAGATGGGGGGGGGAGAGAAAAACATATTGCTAATATTAGCCATTGGGATTGGCATATATTTATTAACTAATTGGAGTAATTCAATCAGATGTATTTTCAACCATTTGCTGGGACTCATTCTTATTTTTTAAAGAGTTGAGAGTTCAAGATGAATGAAGAATGATGAATGTTTAGCCACTGGATTACTATCAACTCTTTATTAGGAGGCAGAATTACTGGGTTGTCATAAATACTCTCTTATTCTGTCTGTTAGCCCTCTCTGCTCTTCTTAGGCACACTACCTTTTCTCATAAATAATTGTCCTTGTCAATTCTCATAAAACAAGCTCTGGTTAGACAGTGATAAATACAAAACGACACCATTCCCACTGTCGATAAAATTATCATTATGGCTGAGAGTATTATTGATGCAAAGTGTGTACTGACTCTACGTAGGTATATGTGAGTTTGGGAAGGGATGTTTAGACTAGGAACTGCATTTGCACAACATGCTGTAGTTCCCAGAAAGCAAAGTGATAATGCAACGGGGTCAGTGTAACAATGATTGGCACAGATGATGACAAAGGGAAGATTATGTAATGTAAATTGCACACATATCCAGCTCCACCTGAGCACATCAAATGTTTTTTTTTTTCTTCAGCCTGACCTGATTCTGCTCAAAATAGCTCAAGTTCCAGAGAAGGGAAAGAACAAGAGATCTCTGAAAGAACAGCTAAGACCAGCAGAGAGAGGAAACATTAAAAAGGAGGAAAACAGCAGGATTTTTGGAACAGCTTCTATAACTCTGATACATCAGTCTGCCGATCGACCACAGAAATCTGGCTGTGAACCACCACTGTCTATTATTGTAATTTGGATTTTCTTTGCTTTTTCTCTTTTTCACGTATGCAATAATTTACTGCAACCTCAGCATTTCCCCAAAAATTACATCTGAGTTCATTTCTTGCACAGGCTGAACTTCTAAAGCCACACAGGAGACTGTGTCGCAGGAGCAATGCTACATTGTAATGCTATAAAAGTGAAAATTATTCCACAGTCAGAAATCAATGAAAGCACTCATCAAGCACTTTTACCATTGGAGTCTATGAAAAGAGGGAGGCACTCACAGAAATAGAGAGAGAAGGAGAGTCTTAGAAATCTGAGCACTTAATCACAACTTGTTTTTAAGGTAAATTGATAGCAGCATAAGAGCAATTTTGTTATTAAGGTTATAATGTCTTGGTTCCAAAATAATTATTAAATAAATTGTCTATAAAGTTGCATGTACATCTCACACTCAAAGAAACAATGCTTTCATGGTGGCCTTAGATCATCTGCAATTGCCAAACATAACTTGTAAAACTGATTTCTGTGCTTTATTAATGTTTAGAATTGACTTGGATTCCTTCCTGGGCTCTTATCGTTCTTGGAAGCAGCAGTATAGAAAGAGAATAATGTTTACAGTAAAAAGACAATGATGCCTACTTAATGTGACACTGACAACACTACTTTATTTCTACATGAAGTGTTATTTCAAAAACAATCATAGACAAGCACAAATATAACAATTTACAAGGACCTCTTCATGAGAAAACGAAAATGTTTCCTGGCGAGACGCGAAGGATAACTTCAAATGACGAAGGCTTCTGGTCTGCAGAGCACAGGCTGTGGACTAAGATTACAGACATCTCAAGTTTAAAAATGCCACAGCACTCTCTTGCTCAGCGGGCAAACTGCCTCTGCTGCACTTTTGCAGACACTTTACACATTAATTGCATATAAGCTTTTCTGATTGAGCCATTTCTGGCAACTTATTTGTCCACTAACAGACTGTGAAGCAATTGGTAGAAAGCTGGCATCATTCAATGGCAAATTTATGGGTGAAATGTTCTGCTCATTTTAAGTTTTACATGCCCATTTTTACCAATTTACTTTGGCAATGTTTAGCGAGGATCACAGTTGTGTAAGATGTTGCTTACTAAATTTAAATGACAAATGATTAAATTTTCTTGTTAACATACAGTTATTGATTTCATGGTCAGCAAATCATACTTTTAAAAAAGATACTTGTATTCTTTGATCAATTACTCACCCTCATACCATCACATATGTGAATGAATTTCTGCTGCTGAACACAAATGAAGATTTTTAGAAGAATATCTTGGCTCTGTAGGTACATAGAATGCAAGTGAATGGTGACAAGAACTGAAAAAGCTCCAAAAAGGAGATAAAGTCAGCATACAATTAATCAATATGACACCAGTGGTTTAATACATGTTTTCTGAAGCGATTCAGTCAGTTTGGGGTGGGATCAGACCAAAATATAACTCCTTTCCCTCATTACATATTGTCACTGTAGTCTCTAAGCATGATCAGGATTTCAAGCTCGATTACACTTCTTAGGCTTGAATGCATACACAGAGCTCTAAATAGCAATATAGGAAGTATAATTGAGCTTGAAATCATGATTGCCAAGAAGACTGCTGTCAAGATATAAAAAGGAATTATTTTTTGGTCTGTTCTCGCCCAAACCAACTGGAACGCTTCAGAAGACATTGATTAAACCACTGCAGTCTAACTGGTTACTTTTATGCTGACTTTAACATCTTTTTGGAGCATTTGGAGTTCTGGTCACCATTCACTTACATTCTGTTGACCTACAGAGATGAGATATTTTTTGAAATCTTGATTTGTGTTGTGCAGAAGAAAGAAAATCATACACATATTGGATGGCATGAAGGTGAGGAAATGATTATATAATTAAATTTTTTGGGTGAACCAACCTTTTAACAATCAGTGGAGTAAAAGTGTCATTTTAGAGCCTCTAATTCACGCTCAGAATTCTTTATGTGTGTCGAATTACTTCATGTGTTCCATGGGATCAGAACCCGTTTCTTGGAGATGGCTTGCGCAATTTGCGATCGGTAGTGCTAGAGAGAAGGTTAAATTGATGCAAAAAAAATTGGAAGGTGGATGGCACATGTCAGTAATTTGGCAGAATAGGGTTGATTTTAGGATACATTAACTTTCATAAGCAACAAGTCGATTTCCTGTCATGTTGGTCAACCAGCTCATTGTTGTACTTGTTGATTGTATAGTAAAGCTTACTAAAAAAAAAACTAAACAAAAAAAACCTGAAACATCAAACAGACAGAATCCAAGGTTATTTTCAAAACTGTTGGTCTTCAGGGATGTAAATGTTGAGCAGCAGCATCTGGGGTTGTGATCTCAGATGTGGAAAATACAAAAAAACAGACACTAAAATATTCCCTTGGCCAAGACGTTCAGCCACAGCATCACTCCTTTTCCCTTTCTGCACAATCAACACTTTTTATAACTTCCCTAAAGCTGTCAGCTTGCTGAGAGCAGTGAGGAGCACTCAAGAGTGGAGTGGAGGAGGAACGGAGAGGACTAACATCAGCTACTGCTGCTTAAAAAGACAGAAAAGAGGGAGGAGAGGAGAGACTGCCAGTGCCTCTCTGACCTCCACAGTTTGATTTGGCACAAACAGTGTATAATAAATGAGCATCAAGCATATAGATGAGGGTCAGAGTGAGGCAGGAAGAGACAAAGAAAATGGAGAGGAGAGAAAGTCTGAGGATGGGAGAAGGAGATGTGGTATCCCTCTCACGTCTTCTGGCCCCCGTCTTACTAGTGTCTTTCTCTGCAGTGTCGAATCTCTACTTCATGCCACAAACAGCTGGAGGTGTCAACACTTGACTTGGTCTAAAGCTCTTCTACCGACAAGCCCAGCCTCTGTTTAAGCACACAAAGCAGATGCCTGTTGCAATACACACTGTCGGAATACATATCCCACTGATGCAAAGCCTTGTGTATTTTAGTGTAACCCTCTGGGTCTGTAGGCCCCTCCCTAACATGAGGTATAATTTACTTTCCAAGCAATTTTCATGAGGGTAGCTTCTCAATGTCTTTGTCAGAAAAGAACAGACAGATCCCTTTAATATGTTTGGCTTTAAGGCCTGAGTTGATGAATTTAAAGTAGATTGCTCAACAGATATTTTTCTGTTGGGTAAAGGATACTACTCCTATGCTAAATGTCTGACTGTAACATCTGTAGGGAATGCAGCACGAATCACACTTATAGAGAATAGGGCTATCGTTGTGAGGGGGCAGGAGACAGTTTGGTGATGCCAAAAACAATAACATTAACATGAACTATCTCAATCCAAGCGATCACTTTCCTGTCAGGGCTCTGCATCTACAAAAGCCTTGATACTAGTTAGGGGTTACTACAAATCACACTGTGTGGGAACATACTTAATATACTTTCTTAATATGTTCCAGAGAAGCAAATGTCTGGTAATCAAATGTGCTTCCTTAAAACAGTCCCATGTACTTTTTAGAGCAGACAGTACAGAGAGGAGTATAAACTGGAGAATGACAAAAATGACAGATAGGAGGAGGTTATTTCCATTTGCATTTTAATTTCTTTAAAAAAAATGTCTGGAGATTATAAAAAGAAAACAAAGTATGTGCTGTCTTGCCACAGAGCAAAAGAAGATATGGAGAGGAAAAGACTGGAGGACAGCACATTCCTGTGGAGTGAGTTGGACTAGCTGGCAGAGATGGCCCTGAAAAGCTGAGAGTGATGGATACCATGCCTGTAAAGTCTAACTAGACAGAAGGAATCCCTGTGACGGTTTACCAAAAACCTTCAAGGCTACCAAGCTACTAAAGACAGCCATACCAAAAGAAAGATTTAAGAAAAGGAAACAAAGAACAATGTGACATGGCCTATAAACTAGAGATGCTTTAAACCTGGCTAAATGCTACAAAAACTGCATCCCAGACAAGTCAATTTTCAAAACCACAAGGGTTGGTTTCCAAACCAGTAGGAGATCTAAATCTAGTGGAAGTTTCCAAAACTACAATGTCTAAAATGAGAGACTTCTTTGTTTTCTCTGCCTCCAAATGGGTTATAGATGATCAGAGGGGGGACACCAAAATGTCAATGATTTCCCTTCATAGCGATCCCTCTGAATTCAGTAAAAAATAAAAATAAAAATAAACATTTTCTAAATATAGCAGATTCAAAACCATGTGTCAAAATCTGACAGATATCCACACAAAGACAAATTCCCATAGCACCACAATAGCTCAAAGAATAACAGCAACTGGAAAGCATGGAGATCAAAGAAATTGTATCACCAGCATCTCTGGAAAGCTGGGTGAGATGTTATTTTCTAGTAAGCTCTTAATTTAGAATCTCTCTCATGATGCAAGTCACCGTCAAATCACCATAAATGAGGTAAAGCCTTTAAATACAACCGATACTGTGGATGTACAATTTCAACAGAGAATGTTCCTTTGCGAAAATCCATATTTAAGGTAAATGCGTATCTTTTTTCTTCATAATGTAAAGCACATAAGCAGATATAATTTTAAAACCTTGTATTTCCAGTTGACTGAGCAGCTCTGAAACTAATAATTTGTGATATACTTCCATTTCCAACATTTCATCTCTGCATCACCAATACTCGAGACATCATAGGGACACAATAAATAATAGATGATCCTGAAATTTCTGATGGAATTCCCATTTGCTGTGTGGACGTTTTTTCAGGACTAAGGATTACTGTTCATTTCACGTTGTGTCCTTTTTAACAGTGTCTGCTTGCTGGCAATCACATTGATCTCTTACAAACACCAACTATACCACAAATTTAACCAAGCACACAGAAGTTTAAAAGTTTTTGGAGATATGGTCCAAAAATTTCTAGGGTACTGGAAATAAATTAACTTTCTATGGATCACTCCAGCAAAACTTCTGCTTAAATGTTCCAACTCATTTTTATTAGACATTCCCACCCTTTTCAAAGAGGTCACAGACTGTTTGGTAATTCATCCTTGATAATGATCCTCAAAACAATACTTACAGAATTATAAACTAGATGAAGCTCCAGTAAGTCTCTCCTCTTTGTGACAGTTCCAATCAAGAAATGTGGAATTCTTCGGTCTAAAGGCTGATTTATATTTTTGTGTCAAACCTATACCATAGCCTGATGTGCACATCTCCAAAAATGTAACTATGTATTACGTCTACACCGACCACAAAACTGTGATTGGTCTACTTTGTAACTAGAGACCGTCCACCAGGGTATTTAAAAAGATATCTGATGCAGCTTCGCATTTTCTCTAATATTTATTTAAGATCTATGCTTCATATCATATTGTATTTGGGCTTTTTTAATCAGGAGCGTCTGCTATTTTTATATTCTGTTAATGTTTCTTGAAATTACAAGCAAAAACAAGATAAAAAGCAACTGTTGAAAAATGATAAACTCTGGGCTTCAACTGGTTTTACTCTATATATTTGGTCTGCAAGTGAAACAAAATGCTTGTTGTGTTATACTCAAGACCTTTCCGATTCTGTATGATGTTCTTACCATATATTTGACAGTATGGTGCAGAGAAATTAATCATATTTCATAAGATATGAAAATGAAAAACTCACATTTCCTAAATACATTGTAAAGTACTCAGTTTAAACTTTAAAACCACATCAATTTTGTGCTGGTCAAGCGAGTAGTTATGTATAAGGTATTAGAAAGCCAAAAAAAATATTTATTATTGTTTAAGCAACTAAAGAGAAAAAAAGGTTATTTTCTCTCTGCAAAAATGTACAGGAAAATAACCTGACTGATCTTACTCTGAATTTGGCAAAAGTAAGTCAAACGTTCTGCTGTTGAAATTGGTCTGTGCTTACCAAATTTCGAAACACTGCCCCTAGTGGCCAAAGCTAAAAGTGTTGTTAAACGTATGAGCAAGTGTGAGCTCCAGTTTCCCGGTTAAATGTCCACAGAGTGGTGCCAAAAGTGACTTGTTAAGCAAGTGTACTACAGTCAACAGGAATGCATATTTTATTAAACATATATCCTAATCCAAACCCCAACCATAAACCTAAAAATGTATACTTGGACCATCAGTCGCGCTCATCTTTGATTATGTGAATGTGAGTCTCTAAAGCTGCGCTGTAAAAAATTTAAGTAATTTTAATGGTAAAAGACTGCAAAATGCTATAAAAAAGTAAATTGGTTAACGAGCAGTTACCGTAAAATATATGTTAAAAATGCTTAATGTATTTAAAAAGAAAATACATAAAGTTTTACAGTAAAATTATGTAAAAATAAACATTTTTAGATGTAAAAAGTATGATTTTCCCAAATAATTATAGGTTAAAATTTATATTATGTTTAACAAGAGAGTACATGTACTTTTTATATGTAATTTATTGTTAAAATTACAGTAAAAAACACTATTCGGGCGTTCCCAGTATTCCCTGCGTGACCTATTAAATTTCATTATATTTCATGGGAATAGTTATGTTTCTTCTTATTTTAATATCAGTTATGGGGTGTTCTGTGTAATATCTGATGTAGTTCATTTATATATATTGCATAATTTAAATTTGATGGTGTTTAGTGTTTGTGTGAGTGACACTGAGCACTGTCTCTACATGTTTATTGTCATTGCTTCTGGAAGAGCCACTCTTGATGAAATTCATATCTTCATGTGCCCTTCTGTAATTACTATGGGGATTAACAATACATTATAAAGAGAAAAGAAGATTTTTACAGTTTCAGAAGTTTAACATATTAAGTTTATCATTTAATAATATAAACAGCATTACTGCACTGTAAAACATACCGTAAAAACATCAGTTTTAAACTGTGAAATGGACAGTTTGTTCTATAAAGTTGTTTAAAAGTTTACTGTACTTTTTACATAATTATTCTGGCAAACACAGCTGCCAGTTTTGTTTTGTTTTTTGTAAAAACAACAGGATAATTTTTTTACATTGTGATTTCATCCTTGCTCATCAGTTATGAGAATCAGAATCAGAATGAGCTTTATTGCCACGTGTTTTCACGTACACATAATGTTTTTTTTTTTTTGGTGATAGGAGAAACAAGTGCACACAGAATATTACAGTGAGACACAGAATATAAAACAACAGTATAATCTATCTACCACAGTTGCCATGTTTTTGTTTTGGAGAGACAGTACTCATTTTTCCCTTGGTGGAAAGTTCTTTGCATTCAACATTCATTCTCTTGCCCTCAAGGATGTGTGAGGTGCAATAGGACGACGGCCCTCATTACCCAACATTCTTAGTGGCTGCATGGCAGGGCTCGCTGAGCAGTAGGGGCGACAATGATCGACTGAAGGATGATTGATGACTACAGCTGACCGTTCATCTCGGATTTCAATTGTTGTGGCTCAGGCGCTTCGCACCTTGTAAAGTGCTTTGTGAGGAGTGTGTTGTATGAGAGGAAGGGGAGAGCAAGGAAAATTGAGGAAGGCAGTGTGTCCAACAGGTGTTGGTCTAGCAAGCCCCCAAAGCCCCATCAGCGTGTTGCCATGGCGCCATTACTTAGGTCAGCAGGGGTACCTGCTCTGTCTGGGCAGGAGATGAAGTAGAAGACCAAAACAGACAGAAATGACAAAAGATATAGAAACTGTTAAGCTTTCATAAAGGATGAGTTTCCAAGTACCCAACAAGACAAATCATCCAATAAACAAGGTCCAATCACCATCAAAGGTTGATTGGTCCAATCAATGCAATGCACTCTTTTCCATGTTAGATTCACATTTTTCATGCTCAATTGTATTTTTTTAAAAAGATTTATTCTTTATTTAAAGGTGTTTTCAAGATAAGAGAGATGTAGAGATGTTTTTTGTATTTAACAGATTTGACAGTGATTTTGTTAAGTTATGTAAACACTACCGGTCAAAAGTTTTGAAACACTTGACTGAAACGTTTCTCATGATCTTAAAAATCTTTTGATCTGAAGACGTATTTTTAAATGTTTGAAATTAGTTTTGTAGAAAAAAATATAATTGTGCCACCATATTAATTTATTTAATTCTAAAACTAATTCTAAAAAGCATCCTAGGGTGATACCACAAGAAGTTGGTTGAGAAAATGTCAAGAGTACATGTCTGAAAATTCTAGGCATAGGTGACTACTTTGAAGATGCTAAAATATAACACGGTTTTTATTTATTTTGTTTAGTCACAACATAATTCCCATAGATCCATTTATGTTATTACATTGATGACTTTACTATTATTCTAAAATGTGAAGAAAAAAAAAATATAATAAATAATGAGTATGCGTTTCAAAACTTTTGACCGGTAGTGTATTTGTTTTAAAGAATGCACCCTTATCTCCTGACAATTACATGGCTGTTGCAATTTTTTTTATTTATTTTTTTTTATTACGTAGTTCATTACACATATCTACAGTTTCAAGGTGAACTGTCCACTGAGAGGCACTAAAAGCGAGTTTAATGTTCTCCCAAATATATGAGGTTTTTAACCCTTTCACACATCGATCAAACCAGTGTGATTACACTAGGCTGTGCTCAGAGGCGTACGATTAAACTGGTGCGATCTGCATTAGCTATGCAGATGTCATAATGAACCAGCTGCTCAAATATTATTTTCAATATCACAATCTTTATCTTTATATGTAACAAACATTCAAACAATCACTAACTAAATGTTTAAAGATGTTACTGTCAGCTGACTGTTCTGATGCAGCGATGTGGTCATGTTTTCTGACACCAAACATAGAAAACACAAACAAGCCAGTCCACTCAAGCCTCTTCCCATTCCATCTGTCACTCACTCTAACCACTTCTGGTGCTGGGGAAGTGGAAGGGCTAGAGTGTTAGAACCTTCTATGCTTCTATGATAAGACCAAATCAGAAGACCATGCTGAATTGCAATGTAAACAATATGGTCTCACGCATAGATGGCAAGCGCATTCACGATCACATCTTATCTATCATAATAAATCATTATAAACATCTAAAAAAAAAAACACATTATATGTTTGATAATATATAATATATCCTTCAGTGCAGTGAAGTGTAAAATAAGATTTTTTTTTTTTTTTTATTAGAGCGGGCATTAAAGAATTCACTGGGTGATTCATCAGTACAGGAGAAACTCATGTGTGGAAAGGTTAAAGTTAATGCTCTTTAAATGAAGAAATCCCCTAACCTAAAATTTTGACAGAATCCTAACCAACAGTGTCAAAAAAAGCAATTGTGAGTCTAAAGGGATTAATGGAAAGGAGGAGGTGAGAACCAGCTTGACATAAATAATAGTTTAATACAAAACTCAAACAAAAAGACAAACACACACACAAACACACACACACAGGTGTCGGACAGCTGCCCGTAAATCTCTCTCTCCCTGTCGCACTGCCGTCTTCGGTCGGCCTTTATCCCTCTCAAGGTCTAATTAGCTTGATTAGGGGCCGGGTGTGTTGAATCACGACCCGGCCCCGCCCTCCACCTTGACACATTCCTCACTCGTTCTCTCAGGCCAGGGAGCCCCAGGCATGACGTACACCTCCCCCTCCCTCTTTCCCTGGTGAGGGGTGTGCCTTCCGCCCCATCTACCGGCAGGTCATCCCCGTCTACCTGGATGAGGGAAGGGACAAGGGGAGGGAAACATATAAAAGTGTGGCACCTACACGCCTTAACGACGATCGTGCCAAATTAACAAAACATTTTTAAAAAGAGAAGGAAAGGCTAACACGGAGCAGCAGTGGGAGAGAGAGAGGAGAAAGAGAAAAAAAAACACTTACTCAATGGACGACAGCCAAGCCTCCATGGGCAGGCTCCTCTGTCCCCTGGCAGATGGCCGTGGCTGCTCCGTTGGGGTGGATGGTAGTGGCGAGGACTCTACTACGACGCATCCCTCCTCCTTCCTGGGTTTCGGTACCAGCGTAAAGGGATTAAGGGAAAGGAGGCGGCGAGAACCGGCTTGACAATATAAATAATAGTTTTAAATAAAACTGAAACAAAAAGACAAACACACAATGGTGTCAGACAGCTGTCCGTGAATCTCTCTCTCTCTCTGTCTGCCTTTATTCCTCTCTGAGGCTTGATTAGCCTGATTAGGGGCCGGGTGGGCAGAATCACGACCCGGCCCCACCCTCTGCCCTGCAACAGTGAGATGATGATTTTTTTCTATTTTGAAATTAGCAAGACTGATGTCCCTACCCTAAATGCTACATCTAAACCTAACCAATAGTGTTTGCTATTTTACTCATGATTTTTGTGAGTGTGAATAAAACTGATTGATGTAGTGCCTCTAGTGTTTATTTAATCAGAAATCCATAATCAAAATGCAGAACAGTGAATGTAATAGTGATTTTGCAAAAATGAAGTAATAGTATTTTTTTACTATAAGACCAGGTTGCATAAAGAAGGACTGGGAATACTGGATCGATTGGCCCCTTCTCTGGGTGTGATTGTGCTGAGGCAGCTGGTTCAGGGCTCTAAAGTTACCCTGCTGGTGTCACAACTGGCCTCCATCCTTCAGTAATCAACCCCTGCGAGAGGGGTCAGAGGTTATCCAGCACACAGCAGCCCAGCCAAACCTACCACAACCTAAAGGATTTCCACTTACAAGCCACAAAACTAGGGACATGTGGCCTGTGGTAATATAGATTTTTATGTGGAACTGAAACATCAAGAAAGAAACAAATTTATGCACGCACACATACACACACCAATATATTTGGAGAGAAAAAAAATCCAATGTTATTCAAATTTTATTTGGAAAAACTTGTGTGAAGCATTTTTGTTGTGTAAAGGGCATATAGATTTATTTTGCAGTCATCTCTTAAAAAAGATACAAACAGAAATGTGCATTGAGAACTGACTTTTTAATTAGGCGTTTAAATTACTATAGCCTAAATTTGGGTAAGGGTGAAAATGTGACTTTTTTTCCTCTTAAAATCAGTAGAGAGCTATTCATCTGCAACATAAGTACAGTGAGCCGAGGCCAGAAATATCAGAGAGCATCCTCCTCTCAAATACCCCTCAATGTCAGAGTCCAGATAACTCTGTCAAGATACACAAGGTGATTTCAAAGGCTTGTCTGCTGCATAGACTCACGCTACAGGAATGTGAGGCAATAAGAACAAATAATGACAATAATGGAATTTCTTTCTTGTCAGGGTAAATATTCATCACATAAGAGAATGGACACACAATTAAGTCCCACTGGGGGTGACTGTGGTCAGAGACAAAACCTTTCACCCTGTTCCAGACATGCAAAATGAAGTCATTTTCTACACAGATTAACCTAAAACAGATATAATTCATCCATATTGTAATTTTATGAAGCTGGATTTTGTCTATAGCAACTGCATGTGTGAATCTTCTGAGAGCTTTTGAGAAGGTGATAAGTCTAAATGTCCTTTGACAAATAACTGCTGTGTAAGCGTGTGTGTGATATTAGGGACACACAATCAGAGTGGCTTTTGTCCTCTTTAGCAGTACAGTTTGACTTTGTGTCACAGACAAAAATATATGTTTGGTATGTGCACTTCCAAACACCTTGAATTGCATATGTCATTTTTGAAGGGCACTTGTACAGTAGCAGAACTGTTACTGTTAGCATAGTATTGCCACACACAGGGAGCAGACTGAACACTCAAAGTAGCCTTGAACATCATGTTGCCATCCACCAATCAGGAAGAAGCTTTGCAAAGTTCTCTCTTCAGTCTCCATGTCCACTTATTGAAAGGCAGATGTGGCTTTTGTAGCCCAGAATGTCCTATTAAAAAGAATTGCTTTAAATAATTAAAGGGTGACATAGACTGATCTCACAGTCAATACGGAACCAGTAGGGTGACTAAAATCAGTTGATGGTGACAGAATTTATTAGCACTGCCCCCAGTGGCCGAAGTGGAATGTGTTTTTGCACATTAGTGCTAATGTGGGCTCCAGTTTCTGGGTGAAATGCCCACAGAGGGGCGCCAAAAGCGAGTTGTAAAGAGAGTTATTTTTAGCTGTAAAGGATTTAATACCGTGAAGAGGAAGCATACCTGTATTTTATTAACTCTACCCCAAACCCCAACCCTAAACCTAACCATCTGTGGAGTAAAAATGCAAACTTAGAGAGAAACTGGAACATCTAAATTGTGGTCGTCACTCAATATGCCAACCTGATTAATTCCTAGTTTCAATGCAAAACAAGAACTTGGGTATCCCACACTCTGAGGCAACATGCTCCCGGTCACACCACTGGAGATGGTAAACATATCTAAACTGATGCAAAAATGTCTGATGGGAGATGGCGCTTGTCTTTAATTTAGTATAATGGGGCTTATGCCAGGGTACTGGAATATTAGTACATGCTAGCATTTAAATATAATATATATTGTTGTTTCCGAATAAATCAGTTTAAGCAATTCGACTGGAGTTAAAATAACTGAAAATGTTAAAATTTTAGGGAGTGTTTGTATAGCAACTTTGGAGATCCCTCCTGATGGTTGGCTGCATTTGGTACATACCAGGGGTTACTTGTCATGCGGAAGATCAAAGTACCATCAAGACCTCTTGGAAACACTTTATTTTAAAATAAATTTACAAGGTCGGCACTTGCCATCAAAGTAAATTATTACAATGACGAAGCTTGGCCCATTAGGCATTTATTTAGAACTATGTGGCACTCAACAAATCACAGAAAGTCAGAATTGAATGTATGATGCCCGTTGCAGTCCATGCATTACATCTATAAACTTTCAATGCATTTGCCGTGCATTAAATGGCACTGCTGTGCCTTCAATATTTTAAATTTTTGATGGTTGCCCCTTTACACCGATGATAATTACTTGAGGAAACTTAACTGCAATATGTACTAAGAAAAAGGCGAGAATTCTATACAGTTTATTATTTATATTTACAGGTGAGTTTTGCATTAAATAAGATATCTTAGTGGATATAGGGTTACCAATGGGTCTACTTGCATGGCAAATCATGCAGGAACACTACTAAATGCAAATACACAAGCTTGTGTCCTAAGTGGGCAGCACCCTGTTTATGTGCCAAGAAAAACTTCTCAGGTTCTGATATTAATAGTGGCTTTGTGGATCTCTATGCTGCTCCTGTTGCACTTCCCTTTTTCAGATAGGACTTAGTCATGGGATCGAGTGCAGATCTGAGGGGTTAACAGAGACATCTGTCATAAAGATGACCATTCATAGAGATCACAGAGGAAGCTTGGATTGATTTTGCTGTTGTTTATGCTGTGCTGTGTTTTGTTTTATGCGATGTCTGTTATAACTAGTAGTAGTAATTCCCTTTTAAAGCAGCATGAAATGGAAGTTGCGACCAACTTTACTTCCGTATTGTGACATATTATGATAAGTGAAACAGCTTATCGAACAAGAAAAAAATTAAGGGTGGGTATTTTAGTTTATACATTGGTGGTTAATTGGATTGTGGAAAATATGGCCGTTGCATAGCAGAATGGAGGCAGGTCTGAATGCAAGTTTTCACACACCTCTACCACTTGGTGCTAGATTCAGAGCTGGTTATCGGTGAAATTAAGCAGCAATCTAAACACATTTATTATCAAACTGACAACATAAACACACAAGAACATCATGGTTTTTGCTTACGAAGAGTGAGTAATACCATGAGTAAAAAAAAGAGTAAAAGATAACCATATTTTAACGTTTTGAATCACAATACACTGAATATAAAGGAAAACAAAACACTTACTCATGCTCAGTATTAATTACTAACTACTAATTACATCTTCTACAGTGTAATTCGATTACTGTACTAATTACTCTGTATGAAAAGTAATTGCATTACTTATTACTATTTACTTTCTAAAACCCTCAACCTCGACCAGATGAAAAATACAAGGTTAGACATGAAACTTTTAATTTTAAGAATTGTAATTCTTTCAAATAAATCATATAAAATTTATAAATTATTAATGAACTGGCCAAAGAATTTAAGGGGGCAGCGTTAAATTAGAAAACATATAGTTTAACGTTAGAAGTTACATTTCTATTTTAAATTAACTATTGTTGTATATAGAATTGTTCTACAGTCTATAGAGTATTTAACGCAATTACATCAGAAGTAACTGTAATTAAATTACTGAAAATTTAAGAGTAATACCTTACTTTACTTTTCAATGAAAAAGTCCTTTAATTACAAAATTAATTACTTAATAATGCATTACAACCAACACTGCTCGTGCTGTGCATCCCAAGTTAACTGCATTAAAAAATAAAAATAAAATGCAGAGGCATCCAAAGCATTGTATTCATTAGTGATCATTTCAGCAATTCAGACGTGTAATGTCTCAAACAAAACCGCAAATTCACCATTATTCCTCCTCATTCGAAATGTAAATTCAAGCCTGCTGACCTGTAACCAAGGAAGTTTGGGTTAAGGAACGATAGATAGTTTTGAAGATAGACCTTAGAATTAGAATCAGCTTTATTGCCAAGTATGCTTACACATACAAGGAATTCGTCTTGGTGACAGGAGCTTCTAGTTTTCAACAATACAAAAACAGCAACAAGATATAGATAATTAAAAACAAAACAAAAAAAAAAGAATAATAAAAAATAAATAATTATACATATACGTACATACACTCACCTTCATACATACCCACATACACACACGTAGTGCAAATCTAAAAAAAGGTATTTATAGGAAAGGAGCATGGTTTAAACGGACTAAATGATTGGAGAAGCCCTGCATATGTCACCAGAGAGAAGTCTGTCGTTTCACCAGAAGATCGAGTTATTACACTTTGATTAAAGATTACAAGATCAAAAAAAACATATGCATGGATGAATCATTCACAATTAGATCATTAACATGCATTTAGAAAATAGATGGGTTTGAATTTTAATTTCATGCCGACTTTAAAATATAATAATTGTAAAAGCAATCGAACACATAAGTAAAATAGTTCTGATAACAATATTTTACTGAAATATCCTTTCACCATTATGCAAAGTTTAAAACAATTTCACTACTAGCACACAAGTATGTTAGACATTTCAAACGCATTGTGGTGATGTTTGTAAGTGAAACATCATACCAACAATGAACAGGCTCAGAGGAGCAGTGCATGCTAGATTAAAGTCTGAATGATGCTTAACCCTGGCCTCTGCTGAATCTCGCACACACAATACACGCACATATACACAAGCACAAAGGCTTTGATCCATAGTAAAGTGGCTTTGATGGCTGAGGTACATGAGTCTTGTGGAATCATCATAACCTAATCTACTCTTAGTGACCAATGCCTATTTGTACTAAATATCTAAAAGTTAAGACTGAGAATGCCGTAGACTGAGACTCTTTATGCATTTGTACCAAAGTGAGCTAAATTGGACAAAACTACCATTGGGGACATTTTGGGATATCAACATTTGGAAAAATAAGCCAATAATAAAATTAATGAATGTTAAAAAAGCAAAAGGTTTTCTGTCAGGGTTAGGTTCAGTCTAAAGTTATTATAATTAGCTTTATACAAAAATAATTCTAAAACATTATAATTATCATCTTGTTTCTTACATAAACCTATCAATTCACTTCAGAAGGCATTCGTTCATTGACTGGAGTCACATGAATTACTTTTATGCTGCCTAAATATGACTTTTGGACCATTAAAGTGCTGGCACCCATGTACTTCTCTTATAAGGACCTGACAGAGCTCTATCTTCTTCTAAATATCTTCATTTGTGTTCTACTGAAGAAAGAGTCATACACATCTGGGATGGCATTAGGGTAAGTGAATAATGAGAGAATTCTCATTTTTGGGAGAACTATTCCTTTAAGAAAATATATGGTTTGTCTATATTTTCCTAGCAATCGCTGGTATTTTTATACAGTATGTTTGTTGTCTCTATTCTCTACTGTATACTTAAACAGTTCTGTATCTGTACCTGTCATCTGCTTCTGGCTGCATATTCAATAAAAATCATGTTTTCTGCCTCATTCTATAAATGAAATCCACATGAGATTGAATGCATCTGTTACGCTCTTTTATTGTATTTTATGAAGGAATGTCTGAAAATAGTCCACGTAAGATTATGAAAATGTTTTTCTACTTGTTTTATTAGGAAGACATTTATTACAACTGCAAAGATTGATGTTGGGTGATATACATTTACATGTACAGTATGAGTGTTTCTTGCTAGAAAGAATCTCATTATTTAGGTCTGTAAGTTTGATTTCCCAAAAACAAGGACTGGTACAATTTCAGCTGAACTAACACATTTACATAAAGTTTTAAAAAGATGAATTACTGCTTAGCTTGACTGAAATCAGACATTTAAAGTGCATGTGTGTGTGTGTGTGTGTGTGTGTGTGTGTGTGTGTGTGTGTGTGTGTGTGTGTGTGTGTGTGTGTGTGTATTAATCCCCTTTATCCTTGCATCAGGGCAGGGCGTGTCTCCCTGTCTCCAGTAATAGTCAGCAATGAGAAGCTTGAGTAAACACAATCAATGAGAAACTGTGCAGCACACACAGGCAAGATACACACTGACAAACGTGAACACACACATGAGCACACACCCCACTTTCCCTCCTGCCACCCATCACACTGTCCACAGTCACTTCCACTGCCATATTGCAAGTATCGATTGACAAAAACTATAGCCTGAAGAAATGATTGTAGTCGCTACCATCAATTTACAGGTAGACTTAAAATAAAAACTGCACAGTTAGAGAGCACCTATCTTGCTCTCTTTCTATCACTTTCTTTTATGTTTTCAGATTACAATCTCTTCATCTATTATTGATGAAGTTAAACTAGTGGCATGCAGAATGTGCTGCATGGGAGATTTGGGGCTAATCCAGCAAAAAACAGGCACAGGCACATAATGAAGGGGGAAAAAAGGCACAAATGTCAACAGTTTCACATAGGGACTGGATTAAGCAACCCCCTACAAAGAGACGGTCTCTCTACCCTTCATACACAAACACTCACACCATGTCTCACCCAAGGATTAGTGCACAGACAAATAGTAAATCTGAGCTGATTTGTTTGTCCCAAAGATCATAAGTACCTCTGGAGAACCCTGGATGATGGTAAGGTAACATGGTGTGATAATTCTGAAATATTTGCAGTATAAAAGCATCAAGTTAAAAAAGAAGCTTGCATTTTATATATGGATAATATGACCTTTCACTCTTTTTCTCTTTACATTTGACACTGTCTCTCTTTCTCAGCCACAGTGGACTAATTAAACACTAAGCTGACTCTAGTGTAGGTTTGAGGAACACCTGAGCAGGGGTTGTCAATGATTCAGTAACCATCTGATCTCTTCAGCTGATGACCGGGTGCTGGCGTCCATCATGTTTGTCTCATTACCTCCATTTCATTCTTGGACAATTTTCCCTCTGGCAACCCAGGGGCATCACCGCAGATAACCATTCCTGTCAGCGATCAGAAAGCTCACTCGCGCTGTTTATTGGTCCCCCTGCATCGGTTATTAAGATCATGTTTTCACATTTATATTTTTTGTCAAGATAAAATATACACCTGAGCAGCTAAATACAGTGCTTATTTCAACATCACTGTATGTATTATATATGGAGATTTTTTTTATTTTATGTCATATACATATACAAACTGAAAAATCTTCAATCATTAGACAAAACTAGAAGATATTAAATCATTTAGCATTCAAAACCATTTTACATCAGTGATAGTTTTTGCTATCATGGTAAATGAGACAATAACACAATATAGTCCCTAGACAAAAAGTTGAGTGTTTTTTTTAATATATGTTTCAACCTTGTTGGGTTAAGTGTGTTGTGCGTGTGTGCGTGTGCCTATGTTTATCTGTGTATGTACTGATGATGCCATATTTGTCCTTCACAGGCCTGATCATGACAGTACATTTTAACCATAATGTATATGTCTGTGATGGCATCGTATGCTTTACAGTCTATTCTCACACTGTGAAAATGGTGAACAGTGGAGGCTAATTTTTAAAACATTTTAACTATTTCAAGAACTGTCAGAAAAACATCCATCGGGCTACACAGGGGCTCTTTTGACTATTAGCTAATCTTACAAATTAAGTTATTTTCTAAAAATATGAGACTTTCTTTCCTATTGCTGCTTCTAACTCCCTAACTCTCTCTGCATTTCCATCCTTCCTCATCTTCCACTTTTCCATCCCTCCCCTCCAGAAATATATTCTCCACAATAAAGTCTGTTTTATGCCAATACTTCTGGTCTAACATATTAGCAGTATATAAATGTATTTGTTGAATGGTTTGCAGCCTTGTGTGCATAACTATGGAAATATAATAAAAACACTGTGTGAACAAGACAGCAGTGTATGACATCCACCATTTACACTGACTATATGGGAGTATATATCTTGTTGCAACACTGCGATTATAATCTGGGTTACACCGATAATCTGTCAGACTGTATTTGACAACAGAGCAGTTTTCTGGATGAGCAAAATGAACTTATGTGTTGAATGCCATCATAATGAAACATCCAATTATTTATTGGGCACATAGCCTGACATAGCCACTAAGTCATATTTAATTGATTCCTTGTGTGAAACTCTGTTCACCCTTAATGAATCCAAAGTGAACCATGCAAAATAATTTGTTATACTGAAGCAATTACCAAGCATGTCAGAGGTTCTAAACTGTGATGGAAATAGATCTTTCACACCTTCTGTCCATTTCCAATATTAGTCAAATCATGGCATTGCACTGAGGAATATGATGAAAACCAATAATTGTTTTACTAGGCGATGAGATATATTCTGTCAACTGTTTTAAATCGTTACTTAAATAAACGATCATTGGCATAAGCTTTCAGTTACTAAAGAAACTGCATTTCACACACCTCAACCCCTCAAGAGGCAAGAATTAAGCATGCTGCTCCTAAGCAAAAGTTGAAAAAAGTGTTATGCAATGTAGTCCCTTTACTGATATATATAAATTAATCCACACAGAAATGTGATATATGGTCATTTACATTTATAGTACTTTGGGCATATATGTACAGTACATATACAAATTCCACTAATATTTGGGAAAATATATATGATACATTTATACAAATATATACATTGCATATATGTACAATTATGTGACTTATCCTCTATAAGTGAAACCCAACTAAGAACATACATTTTATATGTGTGTGTGTGTGTTTACATATTTTGCCATATATTACATTTCTGTATGGTATACTGAATATTGGATGATGAGCATTTGTACTAATTGGCTGCAGCAAGTACCATCTATTTGATGCATGCTCAAATCACTCAATAGTTGTTGTTTTTTTTTTACACTTAATCATGTGTCTAGACCAATATATTGCATATAAAATGATTATATGCATCACCACATCAGTGTCAACCATCTTGCAGTGGAGAGGTTTACGTGGCTGTAAGGTCTTTAAACAGAGTTTGCTCGGGTCACTTAAGACTGCACATCAGAGCCTTGTCAGATATTCTTTCAAGTGTCCTTCTACGACGCCAAAGATGACAACAGGGAATCGATAACGAGCCAGAAATGAAAAGAAGCCGCCGGTCTGCCCCCGAGGCATGAAGATCTTCGAGCGACCCCTTTTTCTGAACTTTGGGCTTTCCTTTGCAGTCTTTTTCAGCGTGAGAACGCGAAGGCTCCGGCTGCTGCCAGATGAGGGTAAGACCGTTGCAAGGAAGCATCTCTCCCACAGAACCGCTGTTTTGACACAAGACAGTAGAGATGGACATCAGGCGCATGGTAAAGCAGATTTACGATGCTTCTGCGCTTTTTACAGCTGAAAATAAGGACGAGAGAAAACACCATAGATGTGGCAAATCATTTTCATTATTAAAATATATTCAGAAAAAATACAACTCTAATAAGAGTCTAGAAAATAGTGTTAAAAATACATTTAGTAGCTATTTTATTTGTAACAATAAAGTCAAGCGGTGGGTATGTTTTTATCTATAATTCAATACACGAGGTAGCTAGATAATAACAGCTGTCAGCATGCAGAATTATAGATAAACGTGCATGTCATTTTCAGACACGCAGGCCTAAAGCTGTGACAGGGTGAGTGGGGTGTTCCAACACAAGACGCGCGAGTTCCTCTGAGTCTACACGGGCTTGAGAATTCCCTCGTGGCCAGGCGCATTAATTACTCGCTTAATGGATGTATGACCCAAAATGTAAAAAACGGATTAGGCGCGTGAAACCTTCGTCCGGTCTGCTTTGCTAGCGTGAGGTGCGGATGGAAATTGCACGCGGATCTTTAAAGATCATTTGCATCCAAGCCAGCTGTTCACTTAATTTCTAGGCCTGACCGACACCGAGAAAGCACACCCATAAACACAAACACTTCAACAGAATATATGGTATTTTAAATAACTGCAGACTTGGTGGTATAAATTAAATAAATCAAACTCAACATTAGGCTACTATAGGCCTACGGTAGCTGGTCATCGTCACATCAGCATAGCTGGCCTTCTCACGCGAAGTCAAAAGACTATCTAGCCCAAATAGTTTTTTGCTACAGCTATTAGTACAAATAGATCTAATTCAGTTGAATTGCTCCCTTATTTATAAACACGTTACTAATTATTATAATTAGGCTATTATTATTATATGACTCCAAAAAACTAAATTGTTTGTCCAATAGACTCTATATATATATATATGGAAAAGACAGAAAATTTAAGCACTTTAAACTAGCTTCCTTTTTCTTTTAAGATCTCATTTCATTTTTTGCAACTCATTTCAGTTGGTAGATTTATGCTTCAGCATAATATCTATATAGAATCACTTTGAAATGCATTGACAGCTAGTTAAAAAGGTAAAACAAAAACAAGAAAGAATTAAAATCTTTATTCGATACCTATTTTAGCGTTCTTCGGATTTAACTCGTTCGTTGAATTAACTTATTCCTATTTTACTGGTTAATTTATATTTGAAATATCTATACTCAGCGAACAGACTTCCCACATCACTAAGTTCACCCCTTTCACACACTCTACGTGTCGGTTGAGCATACAAACACACCCACTGTAGCACGCATGCACACGCACGCGCTTATACACACAAACTCTGACTCACGCCCACGCGCTGACAGTCTAGGCTCGTGAGAGAGGGGGAAATGCACCACTCTCTGCGTCTTTGTGAGGGAAAAAAAGTTGCAGTCGTGGAGGCTCGGCAGACAATATGAGCAACTAAAGTAACTTAGTAGTTTGTAGCGCGTGACAACCTAGGTTGAAGGTAATATATGCATGTTTTCGTGTTATTTGAAAGAACACAGAGATCTAAGCAGGGGAAGAGGTTACGTTCGTTTTGGACCTGGTAGCAACAGTTTATGCACCCGGACATCCTCAAGAGTAAAGATAAGCTTGTTCAGAGGTGTGGAATTAATCTTTTAAAAAAGAAAATCAAGATTGGGACGGCCGCAAAACGCCGCTTTTCAACAACTACTGTAAGTGCACATGACACCCTTGAATGTGAGATAATGCAAGTGAAGGAATTCGTTCCACCTCAGGGTTGCAAGCCATGGGTGAACTTCAGATTTAGTGTTGTTAGATGGTGAGCCACGATAAGTGATGTTTTGGCAGGTTACACCTTAACTTTGCTGTTGATAATGATATGTATATTTAACAATGTGAGCCAAATGATGCAAAGAAAACTTCATAGTTCGAGCGTATAATTAACATTAATACAAATATGATTAGTTGGCATGAACAGAAATCTTCTACCAAAACGGCCTGTCCGGCCGGTGATTTTAAATACACAACACTATTCTTATGTCTATTGACACTTGCGATAAAACATTTAACTGAATTAATTATTAAGAATTTAAATAAATTGAATAATAATTGAAAATCTTAACCAATACAATACAAAAGTATATTTAAGTAGCTTACTAATTAACCATAATTTGAAGAAGCGCCTGTCTTATTTTTGTTTTATACTTAAGAACAATAAATGTAATTTAAACGTATCTCATCTTAAAACACGCACACACACACACACACACACACACACACACACACACACACACACACACACACTCACAAAACAACACTAAAGTGTGAGCTTTGGTTCTATTACCGACATTAGCCTACATGAAAACAAAAGAGCTTAATTTGTTCCAATTAATCACAGGAACAAAATTAGCAAAAATAAATAAATACATACATTTAGGATTATTATTATTATATTTATTATAATTATAATAATTATTATTATTATTGGATCAGTTGTTGTTATAACATAAAATGTAAGTGCCTGAGACCGAAGCGTCTCTTTATCAATATATATTGAATGTTTTTGCATGCCACAGAATGCGGGACTTTTCCTTTCTCGTTATAAAATAGAATTTAAATAATTCCCTATAATGAATCAAATTACATTAATAATCAAATAAATAAGTAACTGAGGCAGCATTAATCCAACTCAAAATTTGCTGTTCAACTCACAAAATATTTGTGTACCTTGCAATTTGCTCTATAAAAAAAACCTATCTCTTTTTAATCAAATATGTCTTTTTAATCAAATCGATATAGAAGTACATTTTTTTAAATTAAATTAAATGAAAACGGAGCGCAAAGCCTCATTACACTCAGGAAAGTTAGAACGGAAGAAAACTGTAGCAACTTTAGTTGGTCATTTTATAGGCTACTTTAAATTGCAAATAATTTGGTTAGCCTACTTTAAAAATTTGCTACATCTTAAAATAGTATTTTGATGAATGATTTTCTCCCTCAAGTTACGCATTTTCTGGGCGTAAATTAAATTTCCACGATCTCAGGCCTTAGACTAAAGACAGATGCGAGGCAGGTGATATAGAAGGGGAGGGCTAAGGCAAAGCGTTGCTTTCGGAAAGAGAAAAATTGAGAGGGAAAACGGTTAACAGCAGGATTGCATGCAAATTTCAGTCGGAAATTATCATAAGCAAACAGCCGAAGCCTGGGCTAATAAAGGCCCATCTGTGTTACTTCATATCGGGTTAGTATAGAGCTGCGATAATGAATTTTGTAATATCCATCCTACAGACATCTCAATCAGACACTAATCCCCTGATTTTACAGCGGAATCACTCAACTTCTCGCGCTCAAACTGGTCTTTCTTTATTCACTGACAAACACACACGCGCGTCTCCTCTTTGTGCGTTGTTTTCGTGTGCGTTTGGAGGCACGGGTCTTAATTAGGAGGGACTCGAAGCAAGCGTTAAGGGATTTCAAAACAAACGATGAGGAATGTGCACATCCCATTACAGGCAGGAAATATCCAATATATGCCAATGGATTTGAAATATATCATTACTGAGAGGCCCATCCGACCAGTCATTTTCATAACCTTTATAAAGTGAAGGACATAGTCTACAGTATGTGACATTTGAAAACTGAGCAGGCAATCTACTCAACAGACCAAAGTTGTTCTACAAATATGATCATTCCAATATAAACGTTTTATATATGTTGTTAAACGTCTTTCTCTCTCTCTCTCTCTCTCTTATTTTTTATTTTTTATTTTTTTTGCACAGGGGCTCAACACATAATCTGTCAAATGGACTCCCACTGCCGCAAACTTGCATCAACGTGTGCCCAATTAGGTAAGAAGGCATTGGCGAATGACAAGGCACCCCGCTTTTTAGGTCTGAGGAGAAGGTCTGGGATAATTCATGGTTTATTTGGTTTAATTAACCTCCTAGCTACTTACAGTGAGTATTGTCTGGTCAGTATAATATATAGGCCCATGTTTTTCCGCCCAGTTATCGCAAGTAGCTTACGGTATAAGTAAAGCGTGAGCAAACACCTATGGTGTTTGACAAATGACTGGTTCCGGGGAAAGCGGAACCGTTAGACGTTTATAGTCAAAGATTGACATCTGGTGGTAGGACAGAATCATACATGGGTGAGTGAGCCTCTTCCTGCTACCGCATATACCAGCTCCTCAGGGACTGTGTAGTTTTATAATTTTCATAGTCTGTGATTAGAATGGGGACAACTTTAAAGTACCATGAATACGTTCAAACAAAATACTGATCAGATTTTTTAACATGCTAGTAGGGGTATTTATGATTCCTAAATGAAATACTGCCAACCAATGGTTCACATATTCACTGAGACTTTAATGCATATTAAATGTTTAAATTGCAATTCAGTAGAACCAGTAGATTAAAATTAAGTTCCCAGTAATATTGCCATACACAGACAATATTAAACAGTGCTCGGTGAGGGGTTGGGGCATTAGGGACCCCCCAGATGAAGTCAAAAATATAAATGTTTGCATTTTTATTTTAGTAAATATAATAAAGACACGGTGACTTTCGTGAATCATTTACAATAATCAGTGCTCTACCCGATCTCATGAAAATTCGTACATATTTTACGAGTTGGCTATTTCGTATGATTTCGCACTCTACAGTGCGAGCGTTTTACTTGCATTTGCGATTGAAAATTACTGCTTGCAAATGCAGAAAATTATTTGGGTGCACTGGCGCGATTAACAACTGATCTAACGCCCCAAGTTATGAACTTATTATTGCAGTCTACCATCAGAATTAAAACGTATCCAAATGTATCATCCCTCATATACCAAATAATTTAAAAAGAGTTATTTAATTATTTTTGCATTTTATAAGCGCCTTTTTACTCGCATGGGTGCTGTCCTCGCACTCGATCTCTTTCATTCACGCACACGCAGAGACCGAGGGAGAAATATACCACATGAAGATAGTTTAAGCGGAGTTTCTTGCTTGTATTTATGTGTCAATATCACGGTCTGCGTTTTGAATGACGGATTAATCTCGTGCTCACACACAAGATTCTGAGAAATATGTGCGAATTCTTAATATACGCGATAACAGTAAACAGCATCGTCATCATCTAACTCGATAAGCAAAACCTTAAACATAAAAAAATATATTTAAAAAAATATAACTACCAAGAACAGCCTCTTTGCACAACTGTATGAGGATGACGCACCAAATGTACAGTATTCTGCTTCTAATGCAGCGTGCTTGTGGGGTTTTTTCTAGGATCTTCAATTATCATAAAAATATTATAACATAATAACCACGCACTGCAAGGCTGTGAAAACCTCTTAAAACTTCATACCTTGTTGATGCTTTAAAGAAGACCATCAAGCAACTGCATGGCTCTTGCGTCAATGTGTAATAGACCAGTAGAAATGTAGACCGCTAGAAATGTATCAAGTATCATGTCAATCGCGGTTACGTAAAATCCGTGGCAATGCCCGTTCCCACAGATCATTGTATTATAATCGTAATTTTGCATTTCTCATGGCCATCGATGATAGCGCTCTCTCTCGCGCGCGCGCGCACGAGCAAACACATAGAGAGCGAAGAGAGAGAGCGCGCATCCATGGCGGTGAAACACTATATACAAGTAGAGGGGGCTTCAAGGTAAAAAGGTTGTGAACCACTGATCTGGCAAATATTTTCATAGAAAAACAATACATTTTTTTTTTTAAACAGCACATACAGACTCAAATTTGCTTCTTTGTGGTAGGTTATGTCATATAAATTATATTAACATTGTGCAACTCATGAATAACCCATTAAAAGCTTAATTGCAGAATACAACGCATTGTAGTTAAAACTGAAAAATACATTAATGTAATTATGAATGTCATGAAAGTTTAACTTGTAAGATTTAAATGTTGATGAACTAGCTACTAATCTGTTAATAATGAATCATACCTACAGTATATGTTTGTTAATGGCAAATGGAAGTATAAAGTGTCATCAATATATTATTAGTGGCTTAAGGAGATCCGTCAGGACTGATGTAGTTTGGTGCTGCCTGTAAGTTTAATTTAAGAAATAATAATTTGAAAAAGGTTTATCAGAGAAGACGTCCTTTGTCATGTATGAATAATATTTTGTTAATTCATTCTGTAGTAATGTTTAATACATGCATGCATGCTTCCCCCCCCCATTCAAATTTCTTTACTTAATAAGATAAATTAATTGTAATTTGATCATATTTGGGAGCCTATATGTTGTCATTTAGTATGAACGATTTTATACTTGAATAGAACGGATGCATCAGAGAGTAAGAGATACAGGAGAAAGTGGGCATACAATCCAAACAGCAAAGTAAGAGTGAAAAGACACTCGAGTGACTTGATTACTGACAATCTCGTCTCCTGAGCGGTAATATATGCAGCGGTTGTTAGATAGACTCGGGGGGAAAGTAAATGTGTAATGAAAGCCTCCTCGTGAGGAGGAATATACTAATGGAAGAATCTAATGTCCTCTTAATCCTATGGAAAAAGCTTTGTCGTCTCCCGTATATTGACTGAATTGGTAATTAATGGCTCTGTGGCGCACCATGGCCAGTAATCCACAGCAGGCAGGGGAACGCTCTGAAGCATTTTGAGGGTCCAGAATAAATACAGAACAATAATCTAGTCCAAACCTATACGTATATTTAACAAGAATGAGCTCGGCCACTTTTACTACCTAGGAGATTTCGATGCGCACATTTAATATGTACGTACTTAAGACATTTTCTCATTTATATTATTATTAATATTGGATATTATTGTCATTTTATGATACCTCAGGTCCAGACGAACTGATCAAAACGATCTAGCTATTAAGATCGACTTTCTCGTGGTTGCTGAAAAACAGGTATTTTCTCAAAGTGGAAGCCATGTCACAAAAAATTAATAAAGAAAACTGAACGGCAAGTGTGAATCAGATCGAAAACCGATCTTTAATCATGTGCAGTGGCTATGCGCATAGCTATGCATTGAATACGACGTCATAATCATACAAAATAAGACGTGTTCATACAGGGCTTGTCGATTTCAGGATCATATATTAGCAATCTGCCGGGTTACTTTCATAAGCATTCTAAAGTGAGTGAAGGGACCTCACCACCCGATATTGTGACGAATTCTCATGAGACTATGTTGACCTCACTGCGTCTTTACTATTTGGTTCAGGGTTGTTCTTAAGTCTGACCTTTAAGTGAGTTTCAGGGCATTTTACAGGACCTAATTAGGACCACACTGGTAGTGCCATGTCCACAGAACTAGCAGTCAAAATCTGAATGGATATCGTGAACCTTAAGAATTTTTTTCTGGAGTGTACAAAGAAAAAGGGGCAGCTTTCAATAGTTATTTCAATAACTACAATGTTTAATACCATTTCAATATTATGTACAAATGAACGCACGATATCGCAATCAGCCGCTTCTTTTACTAACTGCTATTATTAGCCTATGCATTTATTAATATTCCATTTCTAGAATTCTAGAAGAAAACCAACCAAAAGCATACTTTCATCGATTATTTTCTCCTGTGATAATATTATGTTAATAGATCAATTTAAATTTTATAATTTTGAAAACACGATGGTGGGGAAATCTTTTTTTCTATAAATTAATTTTGTTTACAGTCACAGAATGACTGTTTTTAGTCTTAGTACAGGACTTATGAGTTGCAATGCATTGTTCCCGTCGGACTGAACTTACCATAATAGAGTGAAGAAGCCTGGAGTCATTAAAGATGCCAGTTGAAAATGCTTAAGCAAATTAGCGTTTTATCAGATTAAATGTAATCAGAAAATAAAAGTGGGAGCTCACTCACGCGAAATAATGACGATGCGCGGAGATTTACCTAGCCAAAGTGCTCTCAGTCCCTAAAATAATTGATAAGATGAAAGCAATGATCAAATTGTGTGGAAATATATTCAATAGATATAATTTATAATGGGTAATAAAGCCTACCGCATTTTTTATATCTTAAAGGAATGTGTAACTAGATCTTTGATCCCCAATCCTGCAATTAAAAGTGTCAAAATCTGATCCTTCGAATTTAAAAGAGCATCTCCGAGAACGCCATTATGAGTAGGCCTACTGAGTTTCCTTATTTACATAGTCCTGCTACTTGCTTGTGGGATTATTTTATTTGGACACAAATTTCTGCTTGAGTTGCAACGTTAATAAAACGCTGTGTTCTGATAATACCTGCTGACAAAAAGTTTAACCATCATGTTTTGAATGATGTTTAAAGCGTCGGTGTCCTCTCATGGATTTTAGGAACCATGCTCATAAATCCATTTAGCCTTATCGGAAGCCAAGTAAGCTAATTTACTTGTGGATGCACTTTGTTACTCTCTTTGCATGTCTTTATGAAAAATAATAAAGCATCGCAAACTTGCACAGGCTGCATATTTTCTCATATCTTATGGTCGTCTTTTAGTGGTTATAAAAGCTGAAAATGTAGATGTTCCGTCAGATTGTGGGCGGTCTCTGTGTGACGTCAGGACGCATAGAGCAGCTCGGTTGGACGGGTAGAGGGAGAGCTGAAATGAAGAGGAGTGCTGTGGTGCGCAGGAGAGTGTGTGTATGCAAGTGGATATAACATAGGCTACCTGTGCCTGTCACTCTGGCTCTCATTGGAGCTCTCGGAATTAAACTGAGATACATTTTCCGTAGCCGAAACTAAGAAAAAAAAAAACTTACTTTCTTCAGCACTGGGTCTATTTTAAAACGATTAAAGTCGTTTAAGGAGTGCCGTTTTGAGTGATTCAAATGAGAAAGGAGCACAGTTCCAGTTAACCCTGACAACGCTTGCCGACACTTCACTACACTGGACACAATTATTTTATTTTTCCCGTGTTCATTTCGGTCTACATTTTTTGTGATTTTCGCAGAGGAAGCTATAGCTGTTTACGAACCCTATATAAATCGCTTGCGTTATCTATGACCTCTATGAAGGATCCGTTGAGTTTGGACCACCATCACCACAATCACCACATAACCGGGAGTAAACACACGCCGCTTACGATGGCCTCTAGTCTTCAACCGCTTCAGCGGTCTGGGGATTCAAAACACAGGCTGGAGGTACACACAGTATCTGACACCTCCAGTCCAGAGTCTGTAGGTAAGCCCTGGTCCTTTGAAGAGACATTTAACTAAAATGTCTCAGTTTGGTGTCGGCAATCGTTTCGTCTTCCGCCTTCAAAAAAAGCCTCCGTTCAAATATATTTTCAATGTAAAGCAGGGGGAAGTTGCAGACAGTCCGTGGCATGAAAATATAGCCTATCAAGAAATCGAACCGACAGTTAGCCGCTTGAATCATTGGGTTTTATAGCTTACATTAGTCATGCCAATTGACAGTGCTTTATTTAGTACTTGAATTGTCTGAAAACGCGGGCTTCTCATAAATGTTTACTCGGTAACAATAGCGTTTTGTTTAGAACAATAAAAACATTTCAAAACTCTCAAGTGTCCATCCATAGTATGTTGGAAAATACATATTGCGTTTAATGTAATTAATGAGCTCTAATCGTATTTCAATCGTGCGCGTGGATATTTAATATTGGTCTTGCTGGAAAAACTTTTTAGAAAATCACCTCAGTTTAGAATAAAATAAACTAGATTATCTAGTTCAGAATTTTGTCTTGCTAATCGCCGCCAATTAATTTATTTAAGCCCTATCAGTAGTTTCCATGCTACAATGATTTCAAACATTGTAAATTTAATTAGACCTATAGTTAGTCTACTAGGCCTACTATTTTTCCTCAAACAGACCCATCCAACGTATCAAAACTTGAAACCTGAGGCTAAAACATCTTTCTCGTCCCATCTTGCTTGTTAAAATATTATTTAACTTTCCATTGCAGAGAAAGAGAAGGGACAGAGTAAAAACGAAGATTCGTCTGATGACCCATCAAAAAAGAAGAGACAGAGGCGGCAACGAACCCATTTTACTAGCCAACAGCTCCAGGAACTGGAGGCCACTTTTCAACGGAACCGCTATCCGGACATGTCCACTAGAGAGGAGATCGCCGTTTGGACAAATTTAACGGAGGCCAGAGTCAGGGTAAGTTTGATGAAATTACAATGAAATAATATGTGCTCTAAATATGTAAGCAAACTTGATCTTGCTTTTGTACCGTGTTATATCCCTCCAGACATGTTTGTACCATCATGCATACTAATTCTAATATTTAATAACATTAGGCTATATAAATATTTAATATAGGGCCTATTATATTTTATTATAGTCTAATATAGATATAGGCTAAAACTGCGTGATGTTAGTATACATATAACTAACTAGCTAAATATAACTTGTTCGGACAACATAACAAATCGTTCACTGTTTGCTAAAAGTCTAATTATGGGTGGTAAACATTGTTTGCAATCAACACAAGTGACGCCTTAGTGCTAACAGGCCTTAATGGAGTCCCGCAGTTGCTGTTAAAGAGGTGTCAAGCTTGTATTTTGTGATTGTCATTCTCGTGTTGTATCCTTAAGGTTAATGTGTCTCCGTTTAGGGAGAATACACATTTGTAAAGTCGGGCGGCCAATTGACCGCTGTCAGACTGGATGTGTATTGGGATTCCTTGGGAATCAGACAAGATTCTGGGTGACTGATAAACAGCGACTTGGGATCCGAACTGAACCCCACACCACCCATCGGATTCCTGGGGAATCAGACAAGATTCTGGGTGACTGATAAACAGCGACTTGGGATCCGAACTGAACCCCACACCACCCATAATGATGGGTGGTGTGGGGTTCAGTTTATCTACCAAAAACAAACCCACCAGTAGCGAACTCCTGTTGGTGATCTATCCTAATGTCCACAATTACACATCCGAAAACTTCTAATAATCGCTTTTCTTGTTTTTCTGACTTTTCTAACTTATTTGAAAGTGACCATCAGATGCATATGCTATTTATTAATATAATTTTTCCTATATTTTTAAAGGTGTGGTTTAAGAACCGACGGGCAAAATGGAGAAAAAGGGAGAGGAATCAACAGGCAGAGCTGTGTAAAAATGGTTTCGGACCGCAATTTAATGGACTTATGCAGCCCTACGATGACATGTATCCCAGCTATACGTACAACAACTGGGCTGCAAAAGGGCTCACATCGGCCTCCCTGTCAACAAAAAGCTTCCCCTTTTTCAATACAATGAACGTCAATCCACTGTCGTCTCAGACCATGTTCTCTCCACCTAACTCCATCTCTTCAATGAGCATGTCCTCTAGTATGGTTCCGTCTGTCCCCGGATCAAGCTTAAACAGCCTCAATAACTTGAACAACCTCAGCAACCCCTCGCTAAATTCTGGAGTTCCAACACCGGCGTGTCCTTATGCCCCACCGACACCTCCGTATGTTTACCGGGACACTTGTAACTCCAGTCTTGCCAGTCTGAGACTGAAAGCCAAGCAGCACTCGAGTTTTGGATACGCGAGTGTGCAGAACCCGGCCTCCAACCTCAGCGCTTGCCAATACGCAGTGGATAGACCGGTGTGAGAGACGATTGTAGAGTTCACAATCCCGAATCCCAGGAACGAGAGACTACACTTTTTGTTTAAAGAACACTAGAAAAATAAACCACTGAAAAATGCATCAAATCCTGTGATGGAATGTCAAGCGGAAACGGGCGCAATTATGCCGTTTCTAATCTTGTGCTGTAGGCCTACACTAATCAGTGTAGAGCTTGGGATACCAGAATATTTAACAACAAAAAAGCTCGTTTATTTTGACGTTTCGATCTTTGGACAGTAATTAACAGTTGTATATATATATATATCTCTCAATATCATCTCCAATTTGTTGAGGCAAAAGCTCCAACTCTTGAACATTTTCAAGAATTCAGTTTAACAGCATGTGGAAAAACGCACCGGAACATTGCTTGCGAACAAGAGAATGTACATACTAAACGCACCAGTCGTGTGTTACATTATAAAGTTATTATTATGTCTGTGTGAATATAGAACTAGAATAGCAACCCTGGGTAATAATACGCAAATGTTTCTGCGAAATGAACTTGGTTTTGCTCTGTGTATCTTATTTGTTACGGAACTTTTGTTTCGTTTTTCAACATCCCAAAAATAAACTATTGTGCTTTATTTAATGGAAGTAAATATATTGTTCTAAAACATTTCAACACGTTTTCTTGACAATTATTCCATTGTCGTCATGGCTTCGCCTCTGGAAGAAAGCAGTGGCGCTATAAGCGAAAGGCACACTTTTTTTGCTTAATTGTGTGTAGCCAGTTTGTGTGTGTGTGTGTGTGTGTGTGGGCGGGGGGTGTATATCTAATACACATAAGCGAGGCATGTGCAGTCCGATGAGGAGGGTGAAATGTCGAATATACAAGACTGACTGCAGGCTGGGCCCTTCAGTGATCACTGACGCTTGAAATAACATTGCAAAAGAGATCAGGACGGACTGGACCACACATCACTAAGCCAACTGCCAGATGATCTCGTATAATTTGAAGTGATATATGACGATTCAGTATTACCTTCATAGTAACACCAAGACATCCGATCGTGTGGACAAAAATAGAGGTTCATACCTCATATGAATGATGGATTATTTGTAATAATAGCATATACTATCCCACTGTGCAAACAATACTGTGCATTTGTGTATCAGTTTGAAAGTATGCTTTCGCATATAATTAGAAGTGATCGCGACACTCGGTGTCAACTGACTTGACTGAATTGTAAACAAAGGAAGATCATAACATCTGTACTGTAGGGTATTAAAAAAAAGCTTGACAGTTGATAAGTAAAACGAGTAGAGCCTTGAGGGGAAAACTGCCTCTCCGATTAAAAAACAAACAAATATACACTTCTTTTTAATAAGCAGGTCTTATTCTCTTAAAATTTAAATTAAATATTAACCCCGCCACAGTTGTTAGCTCTCGACAGTTTTTGGCCGTTGTCGTCCATCATTAACTGCATGCACTGAAGCATGACTAACGGGTAAAATACTTATATAGCACAAAAGCAATCTCAATTATAGAAGAGCAATCAAAACAAAGACATGTAGCCTATGCAACAGAGACAGAGGTGTGTGTGTGAGTGTGTATCCATCCAAGAAAGTCATGTCGCAGCGCGTACAGAACAGAATGAATGAACATTCACTTAAGTTGTGTTAAACTCCAAAGGTTGGAACGAGGCGTGCTGTTTAGCGTGTAGGGCCTACATTGAATGCGTTTATGGTGATGATTAATGAGACAGCTAGAACAATACAGGACATTGTCAAATTAAATGCAACTAGATTGCAGTTACTTAACATACGTATGCAGTTGTTGGGCCAAAGGTAACCCTCCTGATAAATTTCACGCGTCTGCATTAAAACAACAACTTTTGTCTAAAACCAACAGACCATAAATCATCCCTTTTCAGGTAAACCCCAGAGCCTTCCAGTGAAGAGCTCTTAATCTAACCAGGCCTAAATTATTCATTCCCAGCAACATCACGGTCTGTGGTCCCAATACACATCTCAATAAACACTGTGAGCGGGGAGCTATACACTAGACAACTCCAGAGAGAAACCCTTCAGTCGGCCTAAATAGAGCCGGGAAAGCTGCTCCCTCTATTCTTTTGAAGACTGCATAAAGGTAAGGCATTTAAATGGGAATTATACAGCAAACGAAAAACATGCCCTTGCATGACTGAGAGAAGAGCCAAAAGATAGCATTCATTTGTAATTCAGGTTTTCTTTATTAGCCTAGCTCTGCTGCGCACTGTTGTTTTGCCGTCTTCTTGTTTATTTTGTGTGCTACAAAATTACCTTTCACTTTGACTTTGTGAGCCATAGAATGTTTATTCAAAAAGGCTACTCGTTGGTGCAGAGATTTCTTTTATTTAGGCTTGAATCGAATACACGCAAAAAACTACTGTAATGGATTAGCTACCACCACGGTTACTTGTTAAATGGTTTGTTTACTGTATCAAGCGCTGTGAGTGGTTCGAGACTGTTTAAAATGATGTATTAAATTTCTAGCCTATTTATTTTGTCCAGAGTAATTACCACAACACTTAGTGTGTTTGTCTTTTCGGCAATATGTAAAATATTGACATAGAATAGCATACAACATTTTGTGTTCCATATGCAGCTATGCTACCTTTAACGGTTTGCTGGACCCACATTGTATCACACAAATTGTAATTTTTAGTAGGCTACTGTAATAATATAGACAATATGTGTAATTTCTCATTTCCATAATGGGTAATTATGCCATTCAAATGCCTGAAGCGCTATCTCGTCATTAGTTTTCTTTTGTTGGTGTAACTGAGTTTTACAAAAACAAAACACCAGTTAGTTATCAAACTGGCAATGTTAAGCCATAAAAAAAAAAAAAAAAAAAACAATTAGAGCGTTCATATCGTGTTTGCAATCAATTGTATGGGAGACCATGTTTAATATTTCCCAGTAGCTATTTCATGTTGAGAAATAGCCAACAGCCGCATAACACTACTCCGAATTGTAACTTTACCAAGTCCAATCATGCTTTTCGCAATCCAGCAATGTATAATAAATCTGGGCATGTCAAACACTCACAAATAAACTGACAGCTAAATAAATATGTAGGGGCTACTATAATGTGTCATACGAATGGATGGATCAATAAACAAACGCTATGCTAGAATTACAATACGTTTACGATGACTACCCGTATAAATGCTTTCATGATTTGGATAGACCGTCGGTGAACCAAAAGTAATAAGAACATCTGTTTAGTAATATTACAAGGATACGATATTCAATGCCATTTTATCAGATACAATTTAATTCGCACATCTTGCCAATACTACATGCCAATATACCTTCTGGTTAAAGCAAACGGCCTTGTTAACCTGCTTAATATACACCCGTTTTATTAACCCTTGTTTGTCGAATCAAAGTTTTTATATCGAAGTCAAGCTTTTATACTGATAAACTGGACAACGTTGTTGTTATCACTCAATCGCGGCAAAAGCACAGACCGTCCAATCAGATGGGAGAATTTTAAGCGCGAGGTCGGGGTTAAATGACCTCGTGCATTCTCGCGCTTACTAAGTTCTCCGTGAAAAATAACACCGTTTGACCTGCAACACATTCGGAATTTGCAATACTGACTAGCTAATTTCGTTGCGCTAGAATAGTAGTGCCTACTGAGTTGAGTGACTGAAAACCCGCTGGCAGTGGATAAAAAAAAAAGAAAGTAAAGAAATAAGTAATTTATTTTTCTTTTTTTGTCCAATTTTGAGGAATACACCATTACGAATCCCATAAATGACAAAGACGTGCTTTCCTGTAGGCAAAGTTATTTGTATTGTACTACAATTAATTAACAGCAGGATAAGAATAAATTAAGTAGACATTTAGGATGCCTATAGCTAAAAGGTTATAGAAATGCATCTCTCTGTTTCCAATTAACAGTCTTACAATGTTAATGTTATTGGAAAATTAATCTTAATAAAGTAGAAGTCACACACTGTTGCACCAAAAATGACTGTAGATCTTTCCAGTCTCTTGTGTATGTGCAGACACAATGACTGAGTGTGAGGTGTTCTTAAGAATAAGCAAACATCAACGGGGTGAGCTTAAATGGTTAAAGAGAATATGAGGATTATGGGTGTGGAGGGGTGTATGGAAAATATCACGTGTCATGCCTGGAGTTACAATCAGACAATTCAGTGAAAGAAGTAAACTTGTTTCTATGCTGTACATTACATACTATACTGTATCTATGTGTCTGTACCTGCATCTGTAAACATGCTTCTTCTCTCTTACAGTGCTTTGTGTGCATAGGTCTGTTATTTTTGTGTTCTGAAAATGTTCTGGCATATTGCTAACATGTATATCTACCCTTTCTTCTGAGTTGCTTGTGTTTAGTGGGTCAAAGTGTGTATAAACCTTTCTTAGGATGTGCCAGATATTGTGTGTGTCTGTGTATATATCCTATCCCTTGACATGTTTGAGTGTTCTTCTTTGTGTGTGTATCTGACATGGCCCCTGTCTTTGATGAGCTGAGAGAGAGGGCAGGATGGCTCCTCTGGCCTCAGGCGTGTGCTAGTGTGGGAGCGTGTGAATGAAAAGAGATGGAGTAAACCATCATGACTCAAACATTTCCTGCTTTCTCAACTTATATTAAAAAGAAACATCTTAAATGTTCTCACTCTAAAACTGATGAGGAATTACACACAGTGAGCACATCTGCACAATGGAAACTGTAACGCAGCACAGATGTTTGTGGAATTAGAAAGATGGTAACATTTAAAAGTCCCTAATGCAACCTTTTTCTTTAACATTGAAATTAGCAGCTTGAGATAGAAGGGTAATGATGTAACATTGTGCTCTAGAGCCTATTTGATGCCTATGCAAGAGGATTTTACTTTTTAGATACAGAGAGGCAAGCTGCATACTGTAATAACAATAGTAATTATGATGAAGCTAATAATATTGTCAGGACGCAACATTAAAAGCACATTCAAATCAAATCTAACATTTCTAGAGGTGAATGGTTAATGCAAATGATAGCTTTGCATTCCCATTTGCTCCAAAAGCAAAATAAAAAATCAAATATTACATTTCCAACACTTTCCAAAAGAAAACAAAATTGTGAGATATGGATTACAGTAGTGAAAAGATGCCAAATTTACTGCCAGTCCTCCACCAGCTGTGTATAGAACCCCATCGCAGCAGTGTTGACTATCGGTAGTGTTTTTAAAATTATTATTAATGCCAGGGTAAAATAACAAATATAATAAGTCACAAATGTACATTTTATATAAATATATTGTAAAAATATTTTGTTTAAAGTGAACATTTCTTGAAATGAACTTTTTATGATGGAACTATTTATAAAGATTTATCCACCCTTTTCTCTATTGTTCTGTAAATCTTTCGCTTGCCATACAAACTTTTGAATAGCACACTTAAACATTTGTTTTGGAAGTTTTGTATAAGTGTTGTCTGCAGTGCATGAAGAATTAAGGTAAAGGTACAAAGACAATGAAAGACAGCATTGCAAAACTCACTGTGAACAATAACAAGAAACTCCAGCTCTCTCAACCTCATCCACTTTCAAAAATATGTCTGGTGAAAAGCATTAAGCTTCAAGCAAAACAAGTGTAACAGCACTTAACTACACAACTGACTAGGTGGTAAAGAAATACTCTATATCAATGGCATCAGGAAATATATAAAAGAAGTTATGGTTTACAAATCAAAGACAAAATGCTCAGATGCAAGATGTTCCAACAAAAAGTGTAAGGTTCATGTTAATGCATCAGCCTTTGTCTGATATTTTAATCTTTCATAAGGGGAGATATGTTTGAACCCACAGGCAGCCTAATGAAGCAGTGAAAGAAATCTGCTGCGATTCTTTTACAAACATCATCCTCATTACATTCCGCAGTTTGCACACCAAAGTCCTGTGATCTCAGTGGAAAGATAACGTGAGCTGATCAACATTACCAGCTCTGTTCATGTAGAAGTGTAAGACACACAAGGCCAAGGGGTGAGGAGTTAGGCAGACTGTCATGTCTCCCTCCATCAGCTCTGCCTCTCTATGATACCTTGGCAGTGTAGCTTGTAAACTGATTTTCAAACTTAATACTGCAGCAGGTGCTGTTTAGCCGTGATTTTTGATTACCATACAGCAGGCCGCTCTGACCTGCTGTGGTTTATGTGTCATTACATGCGTCTAGGTTACTAATGATGCTATTAATGCTTGTCTGATGTCATAATATGATGTGAATGTGAGTGTCAGTGTGTATGCAGACTGAGACTACCTGTCTGCCTCTCCTTCACATACATTTTATTGGAATTAGTGGGGCACATTCTAAATCTCATCCACATCTCTTCACAATAAGACAGTTTTAAAGAATTGTAGATTTTTTTTTTACGATATGTTTTATGTTTTTAGGAATGTGATATACTTTGAAAGAAAGCATATCAACTGAACTTTTAAGAAACGTCAGATTTTTTACAATAGAACTTTAATAATTGCAACTTAAATGTAGAAACCATGTATGAATGAAAATGTTCATAATAAACTAAATAATTATCATATAATTTACTGACTGTCAGACATTTCAAACATTGGTCCAGTCAGCCAGAAGCAAAGAATCAAAGCACAAAAACATGTCTGTGTCAAATATTATCTTACCTGAAAATTTTCAGAAGCTTGTGTCACCTCTCTGTCTACACTGGTGACTTGGCCACTGAATCTTATTTTTTCTTCTTCTTTTCTAAAATAGATATGCAATATAATGGCCAAACAAATGGTCAATATAACAATATAATTGTTTAGGTACTATGACATTAGATTATTGTTGTCACACATATTTGGCTGGTGGTTGTAGCCTACAATACATGATGCAGGTCATTCAGTGTTTCAGTGAAAAAGACTAACAATAAAGAGACCAGAGACTTAAAACTTGCTAAAATTGACTAAAATGATAACGTTTTCATTTGTTTAACAACAGTAAACTTACACTAGTCAACGATTACTTCTTTGTCCACGTTTTGTTTCAGGTAAATTGCCTGGCAGTCTGTTGGGCTCCTTAATATTAATCAAGATGACTGCGTTGGGATTAGCGCTTTTAAGTTAGTTCCGCCTACTGCCCATGACGTTTTTCCCTTGCAAGACAATTAAGCAAAATAAACATACATATGTAATATTATTTTTGAAAAAGTGTGTGTGCGCGTGCGTGCGTGCGTACGTAGGCCTACGTGCGCGCCTGTAATTTTATTTTTCACTTACCAACGCAGTTCAAAAGATTTTAATAAATTTTCGGAACAATGTGTCATTTTTAGAAGTTTGACCGTATTGTGTTTATTACTCCATTTATCTAATACCTCCCACCATAATATATAGAGCTCCACCACACACATCTGACCAAAACATAAATGCCTGAAGCGAAATTATAAAATGTTATGCTCCTTCACATCCAACAGAGGGCAGTCAAACTAATCAAATTAAAAGTGGAGATTTATCCATTTTATGACGCACAAATGTAACACTATTTAAAACATTGTAACCTGCAATCAACCTGTAAAATTACAATACTGCTCTCTCGAACCTAACAACTCTCGGTTACCCCTTAGCATGTGTATGGAGGACGAAACCTACAAAAGCAATTAATAAATACACAAATAAATAAATAGATGATCGTATGAATCCACATATTCCTGCATAAATATATCAATTATTAAATGTGCGAGCAGATAAACAAATAAATAAAATAATCATTCCCTTAATCGTTCATATATTTCTGAATGTATTTCGGTATTTATTTAGCTAATGAGAGGATGTCAATCAAACATCATTGCTGTAAACATGCTGCTCTTGATTGTTTGCCTGCCCTGCGCCTGCGCATTAACGTTAGGACAGATGGACGAAATCAGGCTAGTAATAACCAGAGACTTACAAAGTCTCGCCGAGACTGTTGAAAATAGAAGTACATTATCTGATTATATACTCTTCAGAGTGGATGCATGTATGGACGACTTAGGTCAGCTAGCAGCTACATTTTACGTGGATGTAGATCCATTTGTCCTCGAAAATTTGGTACAGGCTGCTCTACTTCTAAGACACACAGGTGTCAGCAGAGGTGTAACTGGACGTGCCTGTTCCCATAAGTGCAATCGAGGCTTATTTATTGTACAATTTAACAGCACCTGAAAAAAAAAAAAAAAAGAGTTATTTTCAGTTTGCGAGAGGACACTTCGTTATAGAATGGTATAAGATAAGGTTGAGCCCCTTTACAGTACTTGATATACCATGTTTTGTGTCTGTGCTGTCTAATATTCACGAGATTACCCCTTTCGTAGTCATGAGTACACTGTGTAGGGGAAAGAAAACAGCATACATGTATACCCAAGTAAGCACATTGTAAGTGACCACAGATCTCACGTCCAATCTGAGAGACAGTGAGATTGCATGATAATGATATACTACTTTGCAAACTTTCATGTCAGGTTGATATACATTTTAATGTTATAAAATACAATTCCGGATGCAAGGTACAAATCAGTTGCTGGAAACATCACAAAGGCAAAATAAAAACATGACATTGGTGATGGTATTCACTTTGTCCCCCAGATTTCTTCATAAAATAATTAAATATATCATATCTATATTCATTTTGCCCCCTACATTTCCCCCTAAAATTATTAAATATATCATATCTATATTCACTTTGCCCCCCCCAGATTTCCCCCTGATTTCTTCATAAAATAATTAAATATATCATATCTACATAAATTTTGTCCCCCAGATTTCCCCCAAAATTATTAAATATATCATATCTATATTCACTTTGCCCCCATATTTCCCCCTGATCTTCATAAAGTAATAAAATATTGCATATCTATTTTCATTTTTCACCCCAGATTTCCCCCTGATTTCTTCATAAAATTATTAAATATATCACATATTATTTTACAGAATTTTTACTTCATTTGAAGTCAACACATTTTTATTTATTTTTTCAACAATTTGAGATCAAACAATAATTGGTGGACCCTCTTAGACATCTGTGATAATCTGTTAATTCAAAACTTCTTTTCAGGATAGAAAAGTTGTGGAGATGTTTTTGGAGGGATGCTTGATCTTTTCTACACATTTTACAACCTGGAGCAAGAGGGCCTACTAAACCCAAATGACGTTCACCTGTATGCACTGCACTGGAGCTTTCTTCCACACATACAGACACATACACTTCTTCAAAGATGCTTGGAATCACCATAGACTCAGAATGGATGGCAATCAATCACCTTACCAACTCTGGACATGTCGACTGGTGGAATACCTTTCTCTGGTTTACCTTACTAATATTGTTTTTTTTTTTTTTTTTATATCCTTGAATTAACAATTTAACGTTTTGGTGTGTCTACAGCTTGTCATGTGTACATACTGCATATATATCTAAAACTAAAAGGCAAGGAGTGGAAACTGTTATACTATATATATATGTCAATAAATACTGTATGGCAGACATGCTATAGTGAACTGTATTTACCAACCACCTCTATTACTGTATCAGCCATGCACCTCACAGCCTGATATGTGCCCAACTTTTATACAGTAATATTTTAAATGTTTGTTCTATTAGGTTGACCCTGACTATGACATTGACTGTGCAGGTCCATACAGTCCTCATCAACAAGGTGTCCTCATCCCTGAAGTGCAACTTCAATGCCCATTGACAAGAAGAATTTGAGAGGTTGCCAAACCCAGAAGCATCTTTTACCAGTGTATTGGACATATACACACATTCAGTAGCCTTAATACAGAGAATGCTAAATTAAAATGCAATATTCTAGAGTCAAGTAATTTTATTTGTATAGCGCCTTTCACAACACACATTGTTTCAAAGCAGCTTTACAGAAAATCATGCATTAACAGAAGATAAACTGTAATATCTATAATGTGTTAGTCATCATTATGTAGTTTGATAAAATATGATTGTGAATTGTGTTTAAAAATAAGTAATTAAATAATAATTGTATTTAGAAACCCAGTGAGCATGTCAAAAGCGAATGTGGCAAGGAACAAAAAACTCCATAAGATGGAGAAAAATAACCTTGGGAGAAACCAGAATCATTTTGGGGGCCAGTTCCCATCTGGCTAACATCATGAATACAATGCAAATAGTACTGTTGTATAGTGCATGTCATGGTTTAAATTTTTTAAACTAAGTAAGTGTAAACAAAGATTTTGTATGATCTGTAAGATTAATGACTAATATCTTTGAAGTCCATCCTGTATTAACTGCAGAAGTTCACATAGATTCATTGTCTGTGTTAATCGGCTGATGAAGGGTTTTGTTGGCAATTAATTGATAGTCTGTATATTCCATTTCAAGAGTGTAGTCCATCATTAGACCAAGGTGATGCAGGCAGAGATCAGTGAGGTGCATCACAGTTCAACCGGCTGGTAATTTCATGAGGTCTATCCAAGGTTCAGGCAATGTCATATGAAGTATGCCATGTCTTATGGTTGGAGTTGGCATCAGTTCATCCTCATAATAGACTGAAGTGATGTTTGGCTGGCACATTCAATCCTGCAACCTTGATTATTTGAACAAAGTTCTTTTTCAAAGTTTTTTTTATATATATATTTTGTGTAGAAACAACTATTGTCTTTAAAAAGCATTGTACAACAATAAAAACCCTGAAAAAAAGTGTTGAAGTTTAATGACATGTAACTGCATAGCCATTTCTACAACATTGTTTCAAGATTTTAAACACTTTAAACAAAGCCAATTTTTTTTTTCAATGTGACAAAACTCATGGATAATAAAAACGATTAACTGTAATGCCATGTCACTGCATACTCATTTCTACTACAGACAGAAGCATGTTGATGCTTAAGGCAAGTCAGCTTTACTCGCAACTGCAATGTCTAGGGATTTAGGTGGTACTTCCCACCCAGTCCAGAACTTGAGTAACTCCCAAACTTTTGGAAGGGGCTATAAAGAAAGACATTTAATCAATTACAAATAATGTGCTCCATCATAGAAATAAAACAAAAACACATTCATGCATTCCATTTTCTATGTAATCATGAAGCAAGCCAACAATCTGATAAATGTCTTCAAGTGAGACAACCTTGTCATCATCTAAATCATCAAATGACAGCCAGACTATTTTGTACAGAATCTTAAACAAAATTGCCAATCACTACATCACTTACATCAAGGCAGACAAGTTTAATCAATGTCAACAAAGTTGACATTGAGAACATTTATGAAATGTTTATTCACTAAAATGGTAAAAGAAAAATGTCATAATACATTTATTGTAATAAATGTAGCTTTAATCTAAACTAATGCAATAAAATTGAAGATATGTAAATATATACATTTACACACACATACTTTTGGAGTGCACAGCATGTCTGAGCAAATGGGAAAAAGCAGGGGAATAGTGTCTCTCCTGTCCATAAACAGAGGCCAAATGAGTTTTTCTTTCAAACCACAATGCAGCTTCTGTGGTTTGGCTGTTTTGTCTTATGACCTAACAAATGCAGCAATTAATATACATATACATTAAAAATACATATACATTAACTAATTACATGTATACAGATGTGGCACTGTTGGGGAAAAAAAAAAAGACTCACAGCATGGAGAACCATCTTTTCCATCAATCACTGTCTGTTTTCCTGAGTCACTCCTGGCAGATCCCAGGAAACAGCCAGTTGTGTGATGGTTCTCTCCTCCTCCTCTGTCAGTTCAGCAGTGCCTTGCAGCTAAATATCAACAAAGACACCATCTAAAACGTAGCAAATGCATTAATTGTTTTAAAAAAATATTCTTGTGCACAATATAAAAGCTGACCAGCTGAATGGCCTCTTGGATATCACTATCTACACAGTCCTTAATATCAATTGTGGATGTCTCTGGTGAACCTCCAAACAACACACGTATAATAGCTGGACTCAATCCAGTTAAACATGGTCCACCATGGAGGAATGAGTGGCCGATCATGCACCCGGCAACAACAAACAGGTCACTTTCTAAGAGGAACAAAGATGTTGATGGGACTAGATGTCCCTCTTCACCCTCAAAGAGCAGTGTACCTCTAGGAACTAATTGAGGGGAAAAAGTTGAGTAAACCTGCATATTACCAATTGTGGCAGGGCGGAGGGCGGGGCCGGGTCGTGATACTACACACCTGGTCCCGTATTAGGCTAATTATGCCTCCGTGAGGTTTAAAGGCTGACTGCAGAGGGCCGTGCGGGAGAGAGAGATCGTTAGCGGACATGTCCGTCATGTGTGTGTTTGTGTTGTCTTTTAAGTTGATCATTAAAACTATTATTTATATTGAAAAGCCGGTTCTCGCCTCCTCCTTTCCATTGAATACCTTTACGCTGGTGCCGAAACCCAGGAAGGAGGAGGGATACGCTGTAATATAGTTCTCGCCACTGCCGTCCACCCCAACGGAGCAGCCGCGGCCATCTGCCGGGGGACGAGGAGCCCAGCCGCCTGAACGAGGAGGATGGCCGCCGACCGCGAGGGAAGAAGGGGCTCCTAGCCGACCGCCTGGAGAGGTCAGGGCCGCTGCCAGGGGCGCAGGAGTCGCCTACCGGCCGCTGAAACGCGGCGGGGTTTAAGGCCGCCGAGCGGGAAGGGGCTCACTGGTGACCGCCTGGAGCGAGAGAACCGCTGCCAGGGGCGGGGGAGACCCCTTCTGTTCCCCGAGAACGCGGCGGGGTGTTCCGTCCGCCAGGGGCTGGAGGACTGCCTCGGATCCGCCCGGAGAGGCGCGGCTGTCGTCCGATAGAGGGTGGAGGAGTGGCCAAGGAACAAGCTGCGGCATATCGGAGAACTGGTGAGAAGAATTTTTTCTTTTCATCTTTCTCTCCTCTCTCTCTCTCACTGTCGCTCTGCGTTGGCCTTTATCCTCTTTTAAATTTTACAGTTTTTTGGGGGGTACTACACTGTTACAGGAAGTACCCCCCATTTTAATTATTTCTGTTTCCCTCCCCTTGTCCCCTCCCTCGTCCAGGTAGATGGGGATGACCTGCCGGCAGACAGCTGAAGGCGCCCTCCCCCAGGGAAAGGGGGTGTAAGTCAGGCCGGGGGCTCCCCAGCCTGAGAGAACGAGGGAGGAATGTGGCAGGGCGGAGGGCGGGGCCGGGTCGTGATACTACACACCGGTCCTGTATTAGGCTAATTATGCCTCTGTGAGGTTTAAAGGCTGACTGCAGAGGGCCGTGCGGGAGAGAGAGATCGTTAGCGGACATGTCCGTCATGTGTGTTTATGTGGTCTTTTCAGTTTCTCATTAAAATATGATTTATATCATTATATCGTTCTCGCCTCCTCCTTGCCCATCCTTTAACTGCTTTACACCAATATAATGAAATACAAAAATACAAGTTTGTTTTCTTTTTTCATCACCCTCTGATTCTGGCAGGTCTGCATGCATGAATGTTGTGCCTCAAAATCCCCTTAACCTATCTTTATTTGTTTTTGTATTTATTTTAAAATTAAAAATATAAATATTTAAAAATGTAGTTTATTATCAGTATAAGCTGTCAAGTTTGGGTTTGCCAGGCTTAGGATAACGGATTTTTTAAAAATTATCTTTAAAGTACAATGTCCTGAAAAAGGGACGTTTCTTTTTTGCTGAGATTATATAAATAAACTTTCCCCTTCAACTGCATACTCTTTGTCTACTATAAGGTGTGGCGTTTGACTTTTCAAATTAGCCTATTTACTGTTTTCAACAGGTTTCCCAAACATTCCCCCCCATCTGCTATTGACATTTCTTTTTTTTTAAACGTTTGATATGCTCTACCCCAAGTTTGCGTTCACACTGAAACACAAGAGAACACTGAGCATAAAAGACTATTTCATGGGATCATTAATCTTTTCACATTTTTAAATAATAGTTTAAATCTTTGGACTTGTCAACGAAAAGTTAATTAAACTATTTTTAATTAACAATAAAGTGTCAAAAGCTGTTGTAGAACTTACAGAGATTGTTGAAATCCATGCTGAAGTTTAGACATTATAGTTGTTAAGAAATGTCTTTCACTCCTTCACCTACTGCAGGATCACCTATTAAACAAGGGAAATAGAAAAACTTTGTTCATCAAACAGGTAACACTCAAATTCAAAGAAAAAAAAAGGAACACTCCAACCTCAGACTCCATTTGATCAGGGGAAAAAAATACTCTGCACACTTTACCTTAAAGTAAACACTCGAGAGGACAAGCCCATTCCCTGTTGGAAATTTTGTAAAAGGACAGAAGTGACTTCTCACAATCCTCTTCTGTGTCTCTGACATCCATGTGAAGTCTAAGTGGTTTTCCTGTTTCATAAATGTGTAGGGTATGTTCTCTGCTAAACTGCATTAAAACCACTTATATCAAGTTACTAAATCAAACAATACATTTAAATAATCCCAACTCCTCGACAGTATCTGAAGCCATCTCAGATGCACCTCCACTTTGACTATATGAAATAATTTTCTATGCCTGAACTCTATCTGCCTCCCTGTCTTGAATATATATCTCCCTGAAGCCTCACCAGTGGAGGCCACACTGGTGGAACTCCCTGAAGCCTGAGATGCACTGATGAAACTCCCTGAAGCCTGAGATGGACTGATGAAACTCCCTGAAGTCTAAGACGCACTGATGAAACTCCCTGAAGCCTGAGATGCACTGATGAAACTCCCTGAATCCTGAAAAGAATTTGTGGAACTCCCTGAAGTCTGAGATGCACTGATGAAACTCCCTGAAGCCTGAGATGCACTTGTGGAACTCCCTGATGCCTGATATACACTGATGAAACTCCCTGAAGCCTGATATACACTTGTGAAACTCCCTGAAGCCTGAGATACACTTGTGGAACTCCCTGAAGCCTGATAAGCACTGATGAAACTCCCTAAAGCCTCAGATGCACTGATTAAACTCCCTGAAGTCTAAGATGCACTGATGAAACTCCATGAAGATGCACTTGTGGAACTCCCTGAAGCCTGAGATGTACTTGTAGAACTCCCTGAAGCCTGAGATGCACTTGTGGAACTTCCTGAATCCTGAGAAGAATTTGTGGATCTCCCTGAAGCCTGAGATGTACTTGTGGAACTCCCTAATGCCAGATATACACTTGTGAAACTACCTGAAGCCTGAGATGCACTTTTTGGAACGCCCTGAAGCCTGATATACACTGATGAAACTCGCTGAAGCCTGAGATACACTTTTGTAACTCCCTGAATCCTGAGATACACTTGTAGAACTCCCTGAAGCCTGATATACACTTGTGGAACTCCCTGAAGCCTGAGATGCACTTGTGGAACTCCCTAATGCCAGATATACACTTGTGGAACTCCCTGATGCCTGAGATGCACTTGTGGAACTTCCTGAAGCCTGAGAAGCACTGATGAAACTCCCTGAAGCCTGAGATACACTTGTGGAACTCCCTGAAGCCTGAGATGCACTGATGAAACTCCCTGAAGCATGAGATGCACTGATGAAATTCCCTGAAGCCTGAGATGCACTTGTGGAACTTCCTGAAGCCTGAGAAGCACTTGTGGAACTCCCTGAAGCCTGAGATGCACTGATGAAATTCCCTGAAGCCTGAGATGCACTTGTGGAACTTCCTGAAGCCCGAGAAGCACTTGTGGAACTCCCTGAAGCCTGAGATGCATTTGTGGAACTCCCTGATGCCCGATATACACTTGTGGAACTCCCTGAAGCCTGAGATGCACTGATGAAAGCCTGAAGCCTGAGCTGCACTGATGAAACTCCCTGGAGCCTGAGATGCACAGATGAAACTTACTGAAGCCTCAGATGCACTGGTGGAACTCCTTGAAGCCCCTTCATCTATAAGATATATTATATGAACTTCCTCAGAAGCCCTCACAGAAAAAAATAATAATACAGTTATGGTTTCAGCAATTATCCATGATCAGTTATCAATTATTTTAGTAGAAGTATTATTCTCCACTAATACTGATCATGGAGACAACTGAAAAAACAATTGGGTTTCTGGCACTTCATGATTGGACCCCTAAAAATGCTCCTGTGTGATAAAACCATATAATAATTACAATGTACATTGAGAATGGCAACGGTATGGTTTAACGTTTCCAATCTAATCCATGTTATTTAGAGGTTTTCAAAATGCATACATAGTAAATTACCAACAATTCACTGTGCAATTTTATGTCCGCAAAAGAAAACTCCATTCCACAGTGTATGCACTGTTGTGGAGGTCCACTAAGTCCATTCCTTTCCAGTACACTGAACTCCTGTTCATATGCACATACATACAAGAACAACACATTTAATAATAAATATTTAAATACCAACACCTGCATTACAATACACATCCTCTCAAATAATACAGAAAATAAATATAAATATATACATAAAGGATTCTCACACTGCAATGTAACAAAAAGACTGTCTCAATCTCATATTTTGGTTAAATGGTGAATGTATTAATGAACCAAGTTTGCAATAAAAAGCATTTTTTTAATGAATGCCTACACAACATTAGCTCACTCAGCATACAGTTCCGCTACACATGAAATTTTAGTAATACAAATACAGCGGCTGGGATGAAGATTAGCGCCTCTAAATCTGAGGCCATGGTTCTCAGCAGAACACCGATGGAGTGTGTACTCCAGGTAGGGAAGGAGGTATTGCCCCAAGTGAAGGAGTTCAAGTACCTCTGGGTCTTGTTCACGAGTGAGGGGACAATGGAGCGGGAGGTTGGCCGGAGAATCGGGGCAGCGGGGGCGGTATTGCACTCACTCTATCGCACAGTTGTCACAAAAAGAGAGCTGAGCGGGAAGGCAAAGCTCTCGATCTACCAGTCAATTTTTGTTCCTACCCTCACCTATGGTCATGAAGGCTGGGTCATGACCGAAAGAACTAGGTCGCGAGTACAAGCGGCCGAAATGGGCTTCCTCAGAAGGGTGGTGGGCTTCTCCCTTAGAGATAGGTTGAGGAGCTCAGTCATCCGTGAGGAGCGCGGAGTAGAGCCGCTGCTCCTTTGCGTCGAAAGGAGTCAGTTGAGGTGGTTTGGGCATCTGGTAAGGATGCCCCCTGGCCGCCTCCCTAGGGAGGTGTTTCAGGCACGTCCAGCTGGGAGGAGGCCTTGGGGAAGACCCAGGATTAGGTGGAGAGATTATATCTCCACACTGGCCTGGGAATTCCTCAGGGTCCCCCAGTCAGAGCTGGTTAATGTGGCTCGGGATAGGGAAGTTTGGGGCCCCCTGCTGGAGCTGCTGCCCCCGTGACCCAACTTCGGATAAGCGGTTGAAGATGGATGGATGGACAAATACAGCAGAGACAAGTTATTGAAGACTTACAAGATTTTAAGTGGAGCGATAAAGATTCCTCCATGGTGGTGGCATGGCCTGTGTAGGTCTGTGGGTCTTTGAAATATTTAACATTGCAGCCATCATTTGGACATGTTCACAGTTTCGTGTTGTTCCAGAAATTTTCATCAACTCATATCCTCCACCTTTTCTCAATTGAGGAAAGGCACAGAAAATAAATTCCATGAAAACTTGTGGGTCAGAGTGATTGCCTACAAAAAAGAAAAAAGGAAATGAATGATACTGCACTGAATAACCAAATGCAGGAGCCTTTGAAACTAAGGTTTCATCAGCAGCAAGGCAATCTTTACTTGTTCTTAAGCTTATTTCAAACACTGTGCATCTGGTGCAATGGCAGATGGGGGGAATGTTTTGGAAACCTGTTGAAAACAGTCAATAGGCTCATTTGAAAAGCCAAACGTCACACCTTATAGTAGACAAAGAGTATGCAGTTGCAGGGGAAAGTTTATTTATAAAATCTCAGCAAAAAAGAAACGTCCCTTTTTCAGGACATTGTATTTTAAAGATAATTTTGTAAAAATCCAAATATCTTTACAGATCTTTATTGTATAGGGTTTAAACAATGTTTTCCATGCTTGTTCAATGAACCATAAACAATTAATAAACATTCACATGTGGAATGGTCATAAAGACACTAACAGCTTACAGACATTAGGCAATTAAGGTCACAGTTATAAAAACTTAGGACACTAAAGAGACCTTTCTACTGACTCTGAAAAACACCAAAGAAAGATGCATAGGGTCCCTGCTCATCTGCGTGAATATGCCTTAGGCATGATGCATGGAAGCATGAGGACTACAGATGTGGCCAGTGAAATACATTGCAATGTCCGTACTGCGAGACACTTAAGACAGTGCTACAGGGAGACAGGAATGACAGCTGATCGTCCTCACAGTGGCAGACCAAGTGTAAAAACACCTGCACAGTTTCAGTACACCTGCGGAACAGGTACAGGATGGCAACAACTGCCCGAGTTACACCAGGAACGCACAATCCCTCCATCAGTGCTCCAACTGTCCGCAATAGTCTGAGAGAGGCTGGACTGTTGTAAGGCAGGTCCTTACCAGACATCACCAGCAACAATGTCACCTATGGACACAAACCCACCTTCGCTGGACCAGACAATACTGGCAAGAAGTGCTCTCCACTGACGAATCATGGTTTTGTCTCACCAGGTTGTGATGGTCAGACTCGCTATTATCATTGAAGAAAAGAGCGTTACACCGAGGCCTGTACTCTGAAGCAGGATTGATTTGGAGGTGGAGGGTCCGTCGTGGTCTGGGCCGGTGTGTCACAGCATCATCGGACTAAGCTTGTGGACATTGCAGGCAATCACAACACTGTGCAATACAGGGAAGACATCCTCCTCCCGTGTGTGGTACCCTTCCTGCAGGCTCATCCTGACATGACCCTCCAGCATGACAATGCCAACAGCCGTATGATGAGCTGCTCATCTGTGCATGATTTCCTGCAAGATAGGAATTTTAGTGTTCTGCCATGGCAGCGAAGAGCCCGGATCTTAATCCCATTGAGCACATCTGGGACCTGTTGGATCGGAGGGTGAGGGCAAGGGCCATTCCCCCCAGAAATGTCCGGGAACTTGCAAGTGCCTTGGTGGAAGAGTGGGGTAACATCTCACAGCCAGAACTGGCAAATCTGGTGTAGTCCATGTGGAGGAGATGCACTGCAGTACTTAATGCAGCTGGTGGCCACACCAGATACTGACTGTTACTTTTGAACTGGAATGCCACTTGGAAAAAAGATAGATATGATGAAAAGGTAGTCCTATGTCATTAATATTTATTAAATTTATATTATTAAATTCTCCCAAAATCAGCACAGATATGGCACACTATCTTTTAAATATTGATGTCTTTAACAATATGGTTGACTCACCAAGATTTTTAAAAACATACACATCATATTCTGAAATGCTTAACATATGATCAAGCATTTGTTTTCGTATGTGAAACTTAATTGAGGACTCGAGGATACGAAAATAAATGCATGATCATATGTTATGCATTTCAGTATATGATGTGTTTAATCGCCTATAGGCATAATATATTTTATTGGTTACAATGTGAAAAAGTACCTCCTACTGAAAATCTAACTAGAGTCTTCGTGGATTCGTCAATAGTGAAATATTTGCTGCAACTCAACCCAGCCAAGACCGGACTCCTTGTCTTTCCAGCCAACCCTGCTGTCAAACTACAGTTTCGCCTTCCAAAACGGTCAGAAATCTAGGGGTAATCACTGATGATGAGCTAAATTTCACAGACCACATCTCAAAGACTGCAAGACCATGTAGATTTACACTCTACAATATCAGGAAGATAAGACCCTTCCTCTCTGTACATGCCACACAACTGCTCGTTCAGTCACTTGTCCTAACTACACTGGACTAATGTAACGCTCTCATTGCAGGCCTTCCTGCATGTGCTATTAGACCTCTCCAAATGATCCAGAATGCAGCAGCACGTCTGGTCTTTAATTAACCTAAGAGAGCACATGTTACACCACTCTTTGTCTCTCTCCACTGGCTGCTGGTTCATGCACGTACTAAATTCAAGGCCCTGATGCTGGCATACAAAACAGTCACTGGGTCTGCTCCAGCATACCTAAAAACATTTATGCAGAGCTACGTTCCCACCAGAAGCCTGCGGTCGGCTAAGGAACATCGCCTTGTCGTACCAAAAAAAAGAGGCTCCAAAACACTTTCCCGGACTTTCAGTTTCATCATACCACGTTGGTGGAATGACCTTCCCAACTCAATCCGTGAAGCTGACTCACTCTCTATCTTCAAAAAACGGCTAAAAACACATCTTTTCCTAAATAAATATTATTTACAATTCTTGTTGCACTTAAATCTGTTTTGTATACTATTCTGATGATAGGGAAACTTTGTAGTATGGCACTTTCCGTACCACTGTCTCCTTAAGATGATTCGCTTATGTTTTCCTCTTTTGTAAGTCGCTTTGGATAAAAGCATCTGCCAAATTAATAAATGTAAATGTAAATATTTTGTAATGTGTTCACACCTGTCTCTAATTCGTCATGTAATTTGAAAACGCTACGACTTCCGGGACAAGACATTTGTGTAATATGAACGGTACCATGATCCGATGTCTTTGAAAGTTGTGTAGTGTGTAGGAGGCATTAGCTGATCATTATGGCAAAATAAACAGAACATTGAACAGAATCGCGGGGGTTTAGTGTTACTTAACCGTCCGTGGCCTCTTCCTTCTCAAATAATAACATTTTTTAAACTAAAATCTAAATTATCTATCAATTTCATGTCCTCTGCTTCCCGGATCACACGATTGGGGTTTACTTTGCTATAATGACCAGCTAGCTGTGCATTCCCTTAAACAACTCTTCACCATATATTATCAATATGTAGACTATAGTGTTCCAAATAAGTCACTTGTAATATTTTATTGCAATTAGGGTGGAGTTTAAATGTAGAAAGAAAGGCAGCCCCTCTCTTCACATTTTAGAAGTGAGCTGATGAGCAGTACTCAATAATCTTAAACAAATCAGAGTTACATTGATTAAATAAAACATCACAGAAACCTAAACAAAACTCTTTATCGATGTATATACCTCCATGTGTTGTTTTTTTCTCGCTTTAGAAGTTAACAGAGATGAGGCAGGTGTGTTCTGTATCTGTGTACAAACACAAGACATTACAAGATGAGTTAAATTCGCAAAATAACTTAATACTGACATGTACGGACCCAGTTTACACAATGTATGACTTAAAACAGTTGTGCAAATGATCTCGCTCTAACGATTCTCCAAACGATTCGCGGAGCAACTCTGCTATAGACCTTCCCTCCGCCATGATGAAACTGCAAACTCCCGCCAAACCGTTGCGTTTCAGTATCAACCTGGTAGTTACTCGATAGATAGACTGTGATGCCTGAATAGCTGCTGACACCCTTTCATTAGCATGTTGCTGGAAGGAAAAATAAATAAGGAACTACATACATAGAACTACATACATTCCTAACCACATTATTATTCCTAACCATTCCTAACCGAGTTCGTGTTAAGAAGTAATAGGCCTATTGATTTATTTAAAATTCCTTTGAAATTATATTTCAAAGGAATTTTAATAAACAGGTAGGCCTACTGCTTTTTTGGAAAATGATATTTACCCACAACTTTACCCCTCACAATGCCACTATTCTGAATAATAGGTCTGTAGTTATCAATAGGAAGTCTCTTTATAAAAGTGATTGGTATGTCAAAGGCATTATTTTTATTCAAGATTTATTAGATGCAGAAGGGAATTTTTTTATCTTATAATGAATTTATTAATAAATATAGTGTTAGAACTACAATTAAAAGTTATTATAAAGTATGTAAAGCTATATCCACCAGTTTGTAAAGAATAATTCAAAGTAGTTTATCTGATCCTGTATCTAGGCCTGTTGTTTCTCTGCCTTCCTTGAAAATGTGTAATTTGGAACTAGTTGATAATAAGTGTAGTAAAAACTTATATATAAAGTGTTCAAACATATTATCACTGGGGATTTTCAGTGTTATTTTCTAGGAGATGTTGAAGTTTCAGTAAGAGATAAATCTTTCACCTTTTATCTTACATACCCTGTTGCTCCAAAGGTTAAGGAAACATTACAAAATCCTATTTAGGATTTACCCTGTAGGTGATTTTTTTTACAGAAAATATTTAATTTCGAGTTGGATCCTTGTGTGTTTTGTTCTTTCTTCCCTGAAACACTTAATCACCTTTTTTTTCAATGTGAATTTACTTCACAATTTTGGCTTGACATATATAACTGGTTATTAGTAAAAACTGAGACAATTCCTCCTATTGTTCTACAAGATATCCTTTTTTATAAAAACAGTTTGAATACCCAAATTTCTGACATGGTTAATATGGTATTTTTGCTGGGTAAATATCATATTCATACATGTAAATGGGAAAAAGTAAGCCCTCCTTTAATTAATTTTTCTGTGATTTTGTGAAATTATTCCAGAGCTTCAAATATTTAAAAAAAGAAAATAGAAAGATTGAATCTTTATGTTTTGCTATGTCAAAGTATTTGCTGTTTTAGTACATCCTTGTTTTGTGTTTTTACATATGTATGTATATATATATATATATATGTATATGTGGGTATGTATGTATGTATGTGTGTGTATATACTGTATATATATGTGTGTGTGTGTATGTGTATGCATATATATATATATATATATATATATATATATATATATATATATACATGAATCTATATATATCCTATTCGGTCTTGAATCTTGCTCCTTGTCCTTGTTCCTTTAAGTTTTTTCTGTGTCTTACGTTGTTGAATGCTCCCTGTTTTGTGATGTATAATTGCAATAATAATAATAATAAAATAAAAAAAATACATACATAGAAATAAATGAATGCTAAAAGAAAAATAGAAATATAGAATTAAAACTCAACTTTCAATTTTGCATTTCCTTCAACATTTTTATTTTGTATTATTTGTTTATCTCCTCAACATTTAATTATTTACTTATTTATTTATGCAGGAATATGTGGATTTATGTGATCATTTATATATTTATTTGTGTATTTATTTATTGCTTTTGCAGGTTTCGCCCTCCATGTGTGTACAATTTGTTCGGCCTGTCAAAATATATGATACTTACTTATATTAAACAGAAGGCGATCAATAGAGAAATTGGCAATGTAATGTAAAAAATATGTAATGTAAAAACTCAAGTAGTAATCACTGGTAACATTTTTAATAACAGGACACTCACTTCTGCATCTCAACAAAGTACTAGAGTAATGAGCAATATCAAAGTATAAAGTTATAAGGACAAGTATAAAAAAAAAACTTTGTCAGTTGGAACTAGATTTTTTTTAATGAATTAAACAGAACAGAAAAAAAACATCATCTAGTGGTCACAACTGTTTCAGTATGTGACCACTAGATGGTGCAACATAATCTAAGAGGAATGAGGAAGTATACCAAACACAATATTGTACAACAACAAATTGTTCCCCTGCTTCACACCCATAAGGAACAAATAAATAAATAAAGAAAGAAAGAAAGAAAACAATGAAAACGGAAATTCAAATTATTTGCATTGTTTTATTTATTGTAAAAATAAATTTCACTCAAAAAGGAAAATTCTGTCATCATTCACTCACCCTCATGCCATCTAAGATGTGTATGACAAATGAAGATTAGAAGAATATTTCAGCTTTGTAGCTTTAAAAAGCACATAAAGGCAGCATAAAATTAATCAATAAGACTTCAGTGGTTAAATTAATATCTTTAGAAGTGATTTGACAGGTGTGGGTGAGAAACAGATCAATATTTATGTCAATATTTAAATATGTAAGTTTCCACTATAAATTCTCCTCTGTGCCCAGTAGGTAGCAATATACACAACAAGTGTGAATTGCCAAAAACAAAAGAATGTGAAAGTGGAGATTTAATGTAAAAAAAGACTTAAATATTGTCTATCTGTTTCTCACCCACATTTATCATGTCACTTCTTAAGATATGGATTTAACCACTGGAGTGGTATAGATTACTTTTATGCTGCCTTTATGTGCTTTTGGAGTATAAAAATTTTGGTACCCATTCACTTGCATTGTGAGGACCTACAGAGCGGAAAAATTCTTCTAAAAAAAGTCTGTTTGTGTTCAGTAGAAGAAAGTCATACACATCTGGGATGGCATTAGAGTGAGTAAATGATCAGGGAATGTTCATTTTTGGGTGAACTATTCCTTTAAAGGTACCACATGATAGCCCACAGCTAGAGACCAACAAGCTTAAAAAAAATCTCCCTAAACAACTAAATAGAATAATTTGATGACTAAATAGCAAAGAGCAGTGTCCATGTACTGTCAAAACTAGGAAACATAAATAAAATACTATTTTATTAAAACTATTTTCCCATTAATATGTAATGACCAAAGAGAAAATTCAACTGTAACTTTGAACAAGGTACTTATGTTGCATCAGCTCTGAATTTATTCTACTATTATTCAATATCTAATCCATTATTATACGAACTAAATGCATCTGTTAAATGCCAAGTAACCTTTAATCTTTGCAGAGCAATTCAGATAAACAAACAAAGTATAACACTGGCTCAACATTAAAAAATGTCTTATTTTAAAGACCTACAGAATCTAACACTTTATGAACCGTCAAGCATCAGTGAAAGGATTTTTTAGAGGCACATCCACAGTTATAAATGAGCTATGTGCTATCCGTTGGCTATAACATGGATAAAACAGGAGATTCAGCCTTTTCCCACAGTGAACTTTGCACAATGGCAACATACATTAAAAGGCTAGTTAAAAATAGCTCTTAAAGTTAATTCAGGGAGGAACTATTTCTTGTTTACATTATTGATGCCATTTCAGAAGTACATGATCATATTCAAGCACAGTGGAAAATGAACCAGAACAGTGTTATTATATGAATATGGCCAACTGTGCTCTAATTGCAAATTTGCTCTAATTGCAAATTTTGCACCATAATTGTGCATTATCCTCCATAAAAACCCCACACTAATAATCATGTCAAGAATAAAGGTATAATAGTGGCACATTATGACAGATGAATTGGAATCACAAGACAAATCATATTTTGACAGCACATCCCACATCTAACAGCATTAGATTCGGCTAAAAATAAAAAGCTTATTATGTATTTAAGTAGTTTTGTTTATGTGGCCTTTGTGGCATAAAAGCAGAAAAATACCTGTAATTTACTAACTTCCTCTGCATTGTTACTTACATTCTCTGTGTTTGGCTTAGTCACACTGTTCTAAAAGAAGTAACCCTGTGTGAAACATTTCAGCTCACAAGGGATTTTGGCACACTTGCAGTCTCTCTCAAAGTCTAATAGCTGTTTTGCTTTCTGAACTGGTTTCTTCACCTGTATAGAGTGTATGCTGTTCCTAGTGAATTGTGGTCGCTTGAATACAGTGTTGTCTTTTGAATCAATACAACTACTGTCCCCAGAGCTGAAATAAGCTCATAGCTGCTGGAGTTCTTTAGAGACGCCTTGATTAAGTTAATAAGGGCTGGTAAGTGAAATTAACCCAAAGACTAAACATGTGAATTCATATGTGGCCATTATGAAACCACACCTGTTATGACATTAGAGAGAGGTGACTTGTGCATTTTGTTTTGGTAGTAGTGATGTGTAGGATTTGAGGTTGTGTTTCTTTGCAATATAGGAGAAGGCTAACACACAAATGGATCTTGTTAATGGGTATCTATGATGTAATTATAATAACTGCATAGACCATAAACAGTGATTTCCTTCAAATCAGTGGTTTCATAGGATGACTCTAGTCACATCTAATAATTTAAAAGTATGTTATAGAATACTAAAATTGTAATACAGAATACAATTTTCCATTAAACTGGTACTCAAATTACTTTTGTATATACAGTAAGTCATAGAAGCCATTAAGGTAATTTCCTTGGTTTTCTACCATGTCCCGGCAGACACCGAAATCAAAACCAGTTTGTATCAACCCTCCAGGAGTTGGCTCAATATGAAACTAAATTATGAAAATGCCTCATCAGCATCTACCATGACAACAACAACAATAATAATAGTTTAAGTGTGCTCTGATGCTGCATTTCTTTTACACAGAATCAAAGCAGCTTTTGATACTAGGGGCTAAGGTGGGTCAGAGCAGGTATAATATAGTCTGGCATGCCAGACCAGGCTTAACTCGGCTGTGTAAAATCAGCTTTGGTTACCTAAAGTCCTCTTCAAAACCACATTTTGAGGTCTTCAAGCTCATTCACAGCATATATCATTTAATAAAGCCTGATGGCCATTAAACCATACTGAACTGTATACAAGTTTTTATTGTTGTCAACTCCTTGGTAAATACTTCATGCACCCTTACATTAATATACATTTTCATAGGTTTCTAATGTTGAATTAGTATTAAGCATTTATAACATATGAGGTAAAGTGGCTTAATATTTGGCAATGCTATAAACACACAATGACTTAGAATGCATTTGTAAATGAATTAGTAGTCATTAATGAACCCCTTTAAAACTCCTTAAAGGGATAATTCACTCAAAAATGAAAATTCTCATTATTTACCCTCGCGCCATCCCATTTGTGTATGACTTACTTTCTTCTGCTGAACACAAAGATTTTTAAATGTATGTCTCATCTCTGTAGGTCTATCCAATGCAAGTGAATGGTGACCAGAACTTTGAAGGTCCAAAAAGCACAAAGTATAAAAGTAATCCATATGACCCCAGTGGTTAAATCCATGTCTTCAGAAGCAATATGATAGGTGTGGGTGAGAAAAAGTAAATTTTGTTTACTATAAATCTTCTCCCTGCTCAGTAGGTGAGGATATAAACTTGATACTCTAGTGTGTGTAAATGAAGCACAGAGTAAGTGTTCAAGTGTTCATTCAGGAGCTGACACCCTGCCTACCATATAAGTGGAAATTTAGTTTGTTTCTCACCCACACCTATCACATCACTTCTGAAGATATGGATATAACCACTGGATTACTTATATGCTGACTTTATGCTATTTGGACCTTCAAAGTTATGGCCACCATTCACTTGCATTGTATATAACTACAGAGCTGAACTATTTTTCTTAAAATCTTCATCTGTGTTCAGCAGAAGAAAGTCATACACATCTGGGCTGCCATAAGGGTGAGTAAATGAAGAGATAATAATTTTTTTTTGTGTGAACTATAGCTTTAATAATGGGAACATTAATGCAAAGTGTCACCTTTATTTTTCACTTTCTTTTCCCCCAAGTTTGTGGTTGTTTAATTTGGGCAGATAATTAGGGAGTAATAAAGTATGTGTCCGACTATGAATGAATACCATGGAGGGGAAAAAAGACAAAAGGAAAAATAACCTTCAGTTAATGAGACCATTAAAATATAATTGATTTTGTTATTTACAATGCTATAATGCATGAAACAAAAACGCAATAAAATATATATATAAAATATATAATTTTAAACATGTTCCCAAAGATGGAATTTCTTATTATCGAGGTTAAAATACCTTCCACTGTGGAGGATTAAAGTGTGATTAACACAGGTGAACATATTACCAGTGTGATGTCAAGTCATTTGCTCTTCTTTCTCTAATGATGGCTTTGTGTAATTGCCAAATATTGTATGTTAGGCTGTTATGAGTGACAATTGACACAACAATGTGGGCTGTACAATATTTTGTAGTAGACAGCAAACTATTTGCAATAGAATTGGCAAAAATCAATAAAAACTGATAGTTTGTAAATCTATGCCAAAGGTCAAGGTAGTCGAGGATAACGACAGAACAAGAGGATGCATCAGTTCTCCGGCGTTAGGACCTTGCGGTCTTCTTCCTCACAAGAGAGGAGGGCGTATGCCGGTGTACGTACGGGTTGAGAGTCAAATAGGCTGACATTCGAGAACAACTCAACGAGTGTCCTGGACGTGGTTAGAGCGATGCGAGGGCAAGGCTGAACCTTAGCCTGTAAATCCGTGAAACTCAACTCATTTAGTCGAGAAATAAAGGCTATTGTTCTTCTACCAGCGTTTGAAGGACGCAGCCGAGAAATCATGTCGGTGCTGGCGCTGCAAGAGTACGAATTCGAGAGGCAATTCAATGAAGAAGAAGCCATTCGATGGATGCAAGAGAATTGGTACAGTAGCTCTGTTGCATGATAAAGGATAGGCTGAACCATGATGATGCGAGATAATCACAGCCGTAAAACAGGGCACGATTTGAAGCTGTTGCATCATCAGATACGAATATATTTTAGTAAACGGTATTGCGTTGCAGTGATTGAATAGCGTATTAATCATTTTAACCATGCATTTGCCGAAAAGCACTTTGCAAATCGCCAGGGGACTCCTGAAAGTCACTGGCTGCCGCCGTTTTAGACATGTAGGCTACCATCCGTACCACGAGAGCATAGAGAGATTTCCCCCCTTGAGACCCATGATGTGACATCAATATTATTTCAGCATGGCGTTCTATTAAATATCTTAAATGATCTGAACATAATGAGTGCGGCTATTTAAAACATCGCTGCTCTCTAATTAGATGTAAAGCCTGTTCAAGGTGATGCTCTGCTTTATGTGTCTTTCATGACGAATTTTCATCCTCTAGGATGCCATCCATATCACATGCAGATAAAAAAAAAAAACTAAGATAACTAGGCTATATATTTATTTTTGGCTGCATAAAATATCAGGTAATCGGTCTCCTATGTGGTTATCTTGTCTTGAGTAGATAGCCTGAAGCCTAGCATAGCCCACTAATAGCTATTAAGTAAAACATGAAAGCTAGATTCATTAAACCGGAAGACTTAATGCAGCCTGTGTTTTTTATTAAGCGCATCTTCCTGTATGTGCATGTGCAAGCATTATCCTTTAATTTTTGCAGAAATTAACAGCGTCATTGCACATCTGGCACGTTTTGCTGCTGAGAAATACATCTGACAAATGGTAACAGCGACACGATTATTCGCCACGGATCAATTTAGCACGTTTGTCATTTTGTAGCGCGTGTGGAGAGACGCATGAGTGAGGCTGGTTTAGAATTCATAGCCACTGACCAATGGGAGGCAGTTTAAGATGTCTGCTGACCGACATCTAACCAATCACGTTTCGGCATCACTGTTCCGACTTCTCTGGGTTGCTTGCATCGCATTTATCATCTTGCTTCGCGCGCTATTGAATGAAGACCACATAAACCTGTTGTAAAATTATGGTTTCAGATTAAATTAGCAAAAAACCTGAACACAAACGTCTTAGTCTCTCTATTTCTGCTGATTAATAGTTTAATGCGAGAAAGAAGATGGGGTTCATTAACATTTCTAAAACGGAGACGCACATTTAAAAAATAATTAAACACATAGGCATTTGACACTTTTAGAGACAACCAGACAGCATATTTTATCATGCAACATTAATAATTAAACACAATTCAGAACAGGCTCATAAACTCTTATTTCCCTCCAGGTAGGCTATTTAGTTATCATGTAACCACCAAAAGGTTCATGGTTTCATAACTGTTCCTAGTAGTCATATTAACTATTTGAAAGATTAAGATAATGGGCCTCTGAGTTGTAATCTGGTGGGGTTTTTATTCCTGTGCCAACTTTCATATTGATCCATGCTGTTGCAGCAACTGTTCTGTTCTTAGAAGAATAGTTGTGGTTCAATACACGTCAAGCTCAATCGAAAGCGTTTTGTGCATTATATTGATCGCCACAAATATTAATTTTGACTTCCCCCTTATTTTCTTAAAAAAATAAACAAATTCTGGGCTAAAGTAAGGCACTTTCAATGGATAGGGTTAATCTGTTAACGTTAAAATACTCACTATTTCAAAATTATAGCTACAAGATGTAGACAATATGCATGTTAACATGATTTTAGTGGTATGACATCACCTACTAATTGTTTCTGTGTAAAGTTATTGCCAATTTTACATCTTTGTTATCATGACAATATGTCAACAATCCCTAAAACTGTAAAAATTATGATTTAAGCAACTTTACAGCTCAAATAATACATTTCTGCCTTTAAACCCTCCAATAATTGGCCCCATTCACTTCCATTGTAAGTGCCTCACTGTAACCGTGATTTTTGGCTTTGTGCTCCAAGCTGATTTAGTTCATACTTCTTGCCAATTTTTAAGAGAATCAGAATCAATAGTCCTCCAGACAACAGGTCATGCACCTCTGTTTTGACATAGATGTACTGCTATTAAGAATTTACACATAGAGATCAGACACCATGAACTGCTTTGAGGTCTTAAGCTGAATTTGCCAAGATAAATGGTTCTAAATCAGCAGATCTTTGCATCTAGACATAACACTAACAAAGATTTGCCATCCTCTGTAATGAAATCCTTATTGCTGACAATCAAATAAATTTAATTTCACACAATATTTCTGTAGAATTTTTCACAATACAGATCCAAGCAGCTGCCCAATCAGTACCTTAAAAACACCCAGTAAGCAGCAGTGTGGCAATAAGAATCTTACTGCAGACTCACAACGGGATGCCACCCTGCTCTGTTTTGCCCTTAATGGCAAGGTTTTACTTTTAACATTCATTATATGGTGATTAAGTTTACACAGATGAAGAAAAGTAGATAATGTTCGGCATTGCAATACAGGTGTTGTCGAGAGGTAGGAGATTGACAGTAATGGCAAAAAAGAGCTAGATCTGGGCAGATGCAAGTATGTAGGGACTGAGGATGAGCTAATTGTTTATTGTAGGTGGTTAGTACACATTCTATGTTGTACTTTGTGCTAATAACGAAATCCGCCATCCATCATCGCACACATGTTGTAATTCACCTAGTTAAATGTTGCGAATGATCATTCAGCTGAGAGGTTGGTTGAAAATAAGGGTTATATACCAATTAGCTGTACCGTTACTCAGCACTTTTTAAGACTATAGATCATTTGGTTAATTCACATTGTGTAATTGACACTTTCGCATTTGATGAAACTGCATACATGCTTAGAGAGTTGCTGCGAGGTGCACATTTCTGCTTTGTAAGGATGGATATTTGAATAATACTATGTTCTGCTCTGTGATTAAGGATTGCAGCAACAGGATCTGTATGCCCGTCTTCCTGCAATTATCAGGGAATCAGAATGTCAGCATTGATAAACAAACTGTGCAGACAGCATGACATTTGGACCGTTCCTGAAATTTTGTGAAGAAAAAGTCTTGAAGTATATAAAGAGATTGACATATGGAATTTTTTTTTTGTGTCCTGGCCTGGGCATGGTAATCAGTTGAATGTTTGAAGCAGCCTATGAGTTTTCATACAGGTAATGAGTTCTTCATTAACAATATCACATGATACAGTGAACATAAAAAAAAAAAAAAAAGCACTCAAATCAAGTTGCACCCAGGAACAAAATATTTACTCAGACCCATTTTTTTTAATATACTCTGAATGTTTGACTTGGACACATACATCTGTATTGCAGTGACAGAGCCAGTTGTCATGAATTCAATGTATGTAGCAGTAAATGTTTGTACGTGCTGTTTACATGCTCTGTACATGTTCTGTCAAACGTAGTAATATCGCAGGGCTAACCGAGTGAAATTAGTTATTTCTGCGGTTGTAACCGAGCTGTATTAAATCTTTGGTCAGTCAATGTGTAATTTCATCTGTAGTTACTAGACGAAAAGATGACAATACAGGCTATATTTTCATGAAAGCGCTAGGCTGCATGCAATGACTACAAAGAGTCTTATCCAATTTTCATGAGAGCGCTAATTCCAAGCACAATTCTCATACAGCACAAGTGGGCATGGATGGGAGTGCTTGCGCTATTGTGTATGCGCACACACTCTGGGTGTAGGCCTACAGTATGTTAATAAGTACAATTTGCGGTTTTCCTGATAAATAGGTAATTGTGCCAAGACATCTGAGAAACACATCTATTCTTTAAGTCTAAACTCAGTTCCTGCATTTGCAGTTTGGGATTAAACACACGTACACAAATTATACATTACAAAACAATGGGAGCACCAAACCATATTCCATGCATCCCTTAACACCGTCAAGTTTTCAGGTGAGACACGGGCATGCAGGACGAGAGCAAACAAACCCAGAGAGGCAGATAGAGAACACATACTTTACAACACATGCGTTTGCAGTCTGGAGCAACACAGTCGACAATATAGTTGGGAATCTTTAGGAATCTCACGACTCGATCCAATTCCAATTCTGGGAGTCATAATCCGATTCCACAATGATTCCTGAAACATCTACATATTTTTCTTATTGATTATTCAGCTGTGCAAAGGCAAAACACAGTAACTTCACATTTTTACCGAAATCAGGTTTCTTAGACTGATTTGTTCTCTGACAGACATGTCTATCTCAACTTTGCCCAGATTTTGAGAAAATCCACACTAAAATCAAGTAATTGTTTTGTTTTGCCTTTGTATGGCAGGACTGTCATCATAAAAAAATAATTACTTTATTATTTATTTTATTTCATTAACAATTTGGCCCTTTACATTCAGTATGCACCAGCAGTGAACAACACATGGAGTATCCATAAAATTCAATAACATGTTCTCTATAAATACACTCAGATTTGTAGAATATCAAAATATTTCAGTTTCTTTCTTTAGAACCTTTTTATCAAAAGTAATCTCTTTAAAGCACAAGAAAATAAATATTTGTTCACTATCAAAACACTAATAAATGTTATTAAATTTGTCAACTCATTATATCCAAATACATTTGTTTGTTTAAAGCATTGTTAATATTTTTTTATTTTTAGAATGTTTAATTAGAATTATTCTATTCTAAGCTATTTCTTTTACTCAAACCACAAATATAGGTTGCCCCTTCAGGATAGCTACATAAGATATCGGCTTCTGTGGGAGTGCAGATGTCAGCTTCTACTTTCTTCCTGACAGATGATAGTACAGCGGCACAAATAGCGAAATGATTGCTTAAGAAATCTATCAAGTATCTCTTAGGTGGTGTTCCATCTGTTTGTTCGGTGACTAGATGTCTCACCTGCTTGAAATTTGTCTGACGAGTCATCAGGCGTGCGCTCTGTCCTGACAAGCAAGAGACTGGCAACAAGAAAATGTCAATGAAATATAGAGAGCACAAACAGGAGACAAAATGTTGAAAAAAATAATTCAAACATTATCTATGTCTTCCAAACTGCTGTCTCAACTTTATTTCTAGCTGTTTGTTCCTGTTCTGTGCAAAATAGGGCACAAGCTTGTCTTTCATGCTGTTCGTGGACTTGTCATGAATAAACTCTCCTATTGACATGTGCGCGAGTTTGTGAATACGTTTTAGGATTATAATTTCAGTCAGGGACAAATGGTCACGTAGTGTGCACTTGGCTTTAGTTAGTATGCGCTTGTGTATCCATTTGATTCTAGCAACTCAGTCTCTGGTTCGCACTTAAGCGACAATACCCTGCCATGGTTTACATTTTACTCAGAATCAATCCTGAATTTGAGTATCAATTCAGAATTGTTGGAGAATTTTTTTTTTTTTAAATACTCTGAATGTTTGACTTGGACAGGTAATGCATCAGTAAATCCATTTGTTCTCCCAACCCTACAATATAGTCATTGCATACAGCCCATTTACACTACCAAATGTTTATGAATGTGCTGTCTTCACTTAAATAGACGTTGCTTCACAGGGAATGGAATATAAAATAGGGCGCAGATGGTGCAATTACTGGAGAAGAACCTCTGAATTAAATTGCACTTGACCCAGTCCATTATGGCTTTGTGCGCACACTCGTGATTTTCACATCCCCCTTGTGCTTAGATTAACATGAAAATACCAAAGCATTATGACCATGCCAACTGACTTTGTACATATGGCATATTGAATACTCTTTAGATGTAGCAGTCTTAAAATAGGCCCTCCATCTTAGATGTTTTTTTGTGATAATTTGTATTCATTTGAGTTTTTTTCTTGATAGACAAAACACTTTCAGCAAAGATCAATGAGATAAAGTCATAGTCTGTTCTTTGTGCCATGTTTGCTGTTGGTCTGGGTTGACTACAGAGAATTAGCTAAGATTGTAGGTAGCTGCAGGTCATTCTCTAATCTGGGTGTATTTTTATCTTCTATTCTCACAGTGATGCACTGCCCAAAACTTTCTTTAATGAGCTCTATTGAATAGTCAAGACCCAAGTATGGAAAGTTTTTCTGTGTTCAAAATCAGATCGTGCCCTGTCAACCTTGTTGCCTTTCAAAGTATATTCTTTTGACCACAAGCACATACGGACACGTCCGACGCATACACACTATGACTGTTTTGATAGAGTAGATACTCTTGTACTAGTCAATGCTAGGCGCATGCGCCTATGATGCGCACAGACAAGGACTGTCCTTGTGTCAAGAAAATCTTGGCAGTATGGCGACAGTCCGTGCAGAATGTGCTGATGATGAAATTTGAATCACGCATCCAGTTCGCATTCCAATTAGCAACCTGTAAAACCGACATATATTTCGGCCTAAAGATTGTCTTTTATTTTGAGAGACAGACTATCAGGCATAGTCTGTATAAGCAGGGCTACATAAAAGTTGACTGAATCCTGAACGGATTGCCAGGTTGACATAATAGGTGAATTCTGCCTTTAACACATAAACCTTCAGCTGGAGACTTTCCTGGCACAATCAGACTAATGCTAGTTGAAAGAAATGTAATTGAATATAATCTTACAAATGCATACAGTCACTGCCCTACACCATATAGTGAGATTCAGTCTCAGAAAAATACTGTCACTGCCCTTGAAGGTTAATCTTTATGAATGAGATTTGCTTTAATTGCAACCTTCAGTTGACACTGAAGTATAAAAAGCCTTTAATAGAACTTAAAGCCTTTGACACTCACCACAGCTCAGAGCACAACAAATGCATTTCAAAATTTGACCTCTAAAAGAGCGGTCATCTTGTCTCTATTTTCATTGCGAGTAACCCTGAAGCAGAGATTGTATTTGATGTTTGGACAGGGCAGTAGAGAAAGAACAGATACCTCTGGCTACAGCCCTTTTTACCATGTCACATAGTGTAACATCAACCATGAGTTTGCTCTGCCTTAGCCCTGTCTTTACGCTCAGATATTAAACACAACAGCAATTAAACGTTCTTTCCAGATGATTACTGGTACAAGAAAACAAAGCAGCATTTCACTATAACTATACTTACATGGGGGAGAGTCGTCACACTTATTACTTTAAAACAGCTAAATGTAAAAAGGTAATTGTGTTATCCCAAAACTCATTGTAAACAATAAATTAAATAAATGTGTAACTTATTTTTATTTAAAATGTGACCTGACATTAAAAATATCCTTGTTCTGAGAAAACAGTTCAACCTCTCTGTGTTAAAATATCCATTATATAGTTGACTGTAGTTGTCTGAATGCATGCTAGTGTGGTTTTGTTGACTCATTTACCCAAAAGTTTAGTAAAAATATGATTATCGTTATGTAATTGTTTGGTAACACTTTAGAATAAGGTTGTATTTGTTAGGGGTGTAACGGTAAATTGTTCCAGTGCCACGATATATCGCAATATATATATAAGCGACCGGTTTAAAAAAAAAAATTGTGATATAAAATAGATTTAAATGTAACCAATTAAACATCTCAATTTTGACCAACAGAAATTTGAACAACAGAGGGTGTACTCAGCATAGGCCAATGCATAATCTCTAGAGGACATTCGATCCCTCATGCTAAAAAGTCATATCTCTTTCTCTCACTCCCGGTGCTCCTTTATTCATTCGCTTAAATGATAAAGGAAAACCATCTAAAATGCAAAAGGTTGCAATAATTATAGTGCTTTCATGGACGTTCCATATTAAATCATGATGTAAACTGAAGACACACAAATCTCCAACACTCGTTTAACATGAGGATTGAGATAGATGTCTGACTGTTGATTTGCTCTGTAATGTCATTCAAGTTTACTGCAATTGTAGTTAACATCTGGGAAAGGATCATATTGATAGACTCATAGATTATGATAGATCATAATTTCATATTGTTGCACATCTCAGACTAAGCCACACAGACACATTGCACTGATGGAAGCTCACTAGAGTCAGTGATCAAATTAAACAATCTATATGTTTTAATATGTAACATCCATGAAAGCACACTATAATTATTGCAGCCTTTTGCATTTTAGATGGCTTTCCCTCAAAATTTAGGCAAATGAATAAGGGAGCACCGGGAGTGAGAGAAAGAGATGTGCATTTTAAGCACAATGGATCAAATGTCCGCTTGTATCACGAGAGTGAATCTGCTCTGCGCAAGAGAAAATTAAAGTTTACAGTGGTTTAATGATAGTGCTATATTAACCTACTATATGTAATGCTGAATATTGTGTATAAGAATGCTATGGGAAAATATGATCTTAATGTCAAATGTAATGCCTAATTTGATTTCATTAGTACATTTAAGGAGAGCCTTCATTATTTAGCTGGATAAGCATGCACTTCCATTCAAATGTATGTTTTGAATCGGTGACAGTAGTATTTGAGAAAAATAAAGTATAAAGTAAAAATAAAGTAATGGCGGATATGAAAAATGTACGTACAGTATATGGCATTTCACATGTGACACGGCAAAAGAAAACAGGGACATACTGTAAAACTTGTCTTTATTATAGCCCGTGGCGGCAGCTTCTCAGTTTTTCTGCCGGGCATATAATACAAAAATAAATAAAATATAAATAATACTAATTATGAATAACAATAATGGAAATGGTGACAATGAATAAAAAGCCAAAAATGTCATATTAGGTTTAATTGCACCTATAGGTTATCAGTTCAACTTCAGATTAACACTTAGCCTCGTTCTTTACAGGACTATTTATCCTAACATAGACAAAATTTTGTGTAAGCCTACTTGCTTTAAAGGCTTGTGTAACAAAGTTTTTCATTTTCTTGGAAAAGGAGGAAGCAGGAGACGGCGAGATCCAACTCAAAAGGGGCTTTACTTTTCCAGACTCAAAAATCACACTTAAGTGTACACACTCAATAATGCTTTTCAACACAACAGAAAAATTGCACACTGGAACACTGCTCCGTGCAGCTCTCTCCCCCTCACTAGCAACTGGCTTGCTCTTAAAAGCCATTCTCAACTCTTACTGCAATGACAAACAGCTGTTTGGCTCTCCATTCACAAACCATCGCTCAACCACACCCCCACTACCACAGCTTATTAAAGCCTTCATTTTAAATGTATATTCTTGTGTTTGTTTATTTGATTATCAATTAACCAACCTGCAGTATTTTTCTCAGCAAAAACTAGGCAACAACTGTTGTACAATCAACAGGAATTATTACCACAGGGTGCTTTCATGCTCAGTTCGATTACTTGGTCTGAACTTGAGTTCCTTTCGTCCCTCCTCCCCCTGCCCCCGTTGGATTCTGTTTGCATAATATTAATTTAGTCTGAACCGCAGTCCTACTGCATCATCATCGTGAGTACAAGTGGCAGCTGTCTACCACTGTAACTAGGTAACAACTGTTCACTGTGTTAAGTATTGAAGTTTGTCTCTTTACATGCACAGAACAACACTTACATTTGCCTGCCGCGGACGCATTTAATGTGCAAAAATGTCAAGAATGTGAGCTGTTCTCTGAAGGCAATTATATTTGACAAATGAAAGGTATGAGAAATGCATTATACCATAATAACTGCAATCGGGAGCCAGCAAAGGAACAAATTGTACAGCATCAATGACAGTTCAGTTCCCCAATTAAGGACAATTGCATTCATATCAGCAGCAAACTGTACATATGAACTGTACCCCAGACCACCTTTTCAAGTGAACTCGGATATGGTTCACAGGGGCGCACTGAAGTTCAGAAAATAGTATTCACATCATACAAACGAACCCATGTGCACACCAAAAGTGCAACTGTGAAAGCACCCTTAGTAAACAGTGACAGTAAGCAGAAAGCTTACATATCACCGTATATGAGCTCCTGATAATAGATTAAATGTTAGGGATCGGCCAATCCGAAAAATTGGTCATTAGTATCAGCTGTAAAAATCCTGTTTGGAGAATCCCTTGTTTCAAGTATAGAATTAAAAAAATATTCTAATTAAACAGGGTTTTGAACTAGGTGTCTGAAACCAACATATAAAAACCACTGCTTGAGAAAACAGAATTGGTGAATTTGAACATGTTTGACTCAAAGCTGTGGTGAGTGTCAAAGGCTTTATGTTCTGTCAAAGAACATTTTAGACTTCAATGTAAACTGGAGGATGCAAAGCTGCTGAGATATGGCCATGTGACAACTAGCCCCGGTATTCCTTATATAATTTGCAGTTTAATGTTCATTAACGTAGAATCAGCACCGTTCCAAAAATGGACTGAGTTTGCATGTCCTCATGTTAAGCTTTTGCAATGGTAGAAAATCTTTGCTGGCTGATATTTTGTGCTTGTATAGTGAGTTCTATCCTGCACTTTTCCAGCATTGTGCTGCGTTTGGTTAAAAATCACTGAATCTAGCAGAATAAATTCAGCTTTCATCATTAGTCTAAAACTGCTATTAGGCTGCAGATTCAGTGTATTTAGCTGCTCTGATTTGCTTTTAAAGCACTTCAAGTGCAAGCAGCTTTGGCCAGATATGAGCTATTGCAGGTAGCGTCATTAGTCTTTTTCCGCTACAGGTCTGATATACTAAATATGAAAAATGGAAAAATAAAAACATGGACAAAAACACAGATTATGAAGTCAAGGGCTTGATGGTCTTGCTATGCATAAACCTACAGTACTTAGTCTGTGTTGATAACGCAGGACCTGAATTAGCTTGGCTGCTTTAAAATATTTGTTGTTCAGGAGGACACTTCCATCTCACAAGCTTTTGCTGGATCATTTTGGCCAATTTATATGCAAGCTCTGCTTTTTTGACAAGGCAGCAAGGCCCAATGTAAATCTTCATTCGCATCTCGAATGGATGGTCAGCACTGGAGGCTGGGTTTTACTGCAGCTATGCACCATCTGATTAAACCATTACCTCACTGGAGCGCTCAGCCTCACAGATTGAGATGCCCTCTATGACTCTCATTGGCTATGTTCACATTGCAGCTGAATGTGGCCCAAACTGATTTTTTTACTCACATGTGACACATAACTGTTTATTTGATGACAGTGTGAACAGTCAAAAGCACTTTGAATCTGACATTTTCAAATCCAATCTGGGCTTCTTTCATATGTGGAAATAAATCGGATATGTATCTGATTTTTTCCTATGTGCCTTCAGTGTGTGAACACTGTCACGTCAGATTTAATGTGATTTTTTACATCAATCTAACTGTTATAGTTTAAAAATGTAATTTCAAGTCATATCTTTTCTAGTTAATGCATTCAGTTCCTTTTAAGACAAAAAATTGTAGGCTTCAACAATTGGGTTTAGCAGATCATTTGAATTTCACAAAGTAAAATATGCGCATGAAAAGATGCAGAGTTAATTCTCTTTGCTCATGTCACTCGTACATTTCATTTCTCAAACTGAATCAAAATGTAAATGCAAGCAAGCAAATGGAAATCTGAAATAATTACAGATAACTCTTACCTTATTTATATATAATGTAGTTTTGCCCTGTTCTTCAGTTTTAATTTTGTCTTGCTCATAATATTACATTCTTGAGCTTCAATTGAAAGGAAATTCCAACATATGACTTTAAAAGACTTTATTTAAAATAACTTTATCCATCTGGTCCTCCATCACTTGCTGATATATATATATGTATTATTTTTATTTTTTTTGATAGTCATTAGTGTCCTATTCGGGTCAACAACAAAAAACAACTTATAACTATTTAAAAAATGTATAAAGTAATTATACATACTAAAATAATGAACACATCTGTGTTTGTTATATGCATCCATGTCACAAGTGTTGGCTGTTCAGACTAGTGTCTGATATGGGCTATATTAAAATATTATGTGAACAAACGTGCAAAAAAATCTGATTTGAGCAGAAAAGATGATTTGGGCCACATTCAGCTGTGGTGTGAACGTAGCCATTCACTCTCCTTGCAAGATATTTGACGTCCTCCCAAAAACATGTCTCTTGACATGGCGCTAATAAAAAGAAGATACATTTGTCCTTATGCAAATGCATTGCATCTCAGTGCCACATCTGTCTCTGAATGTCCATCTTCTATGAAATGAATAACCTTGCTGGTTCCATTACAACTTGCCAATTATTTTCTTCATTGCATCAAATGTTTGGTTCTGGTAGAATACATAATGACATGCAAATACAGATGTTTGTAATGGTTTACTATTAGCAACGTCTTGGCTAAGTTTCTCAAGCTTTTTGTTAGCTATAGCACAGTGAAGAAATGTCTCTATTAGAGTGAGCAATCTCAGCCACTGTTTCTAACTCAGTAGCAACCAGCAACATTATTTTCCGATAACACTAATAAATTAGTCCTATAAAATATGTGCATACTGCTGAAGCCTCTGTTTGTACACAAAGAAAAATGCAATAACAAGTCAAGGTTGGAGGGGGCTGTATGCATAGAATGGACTCGCTGTTCTGAACAGAGTGAGGTCAGTGTTTCTCACATCCAGTAGGCAGGAAAATAAAATGATGCTCAGTGTGCCTTCAAAACCTACACCATTCTTTTCTTCAAACAATGCCTTTCACATGGAGAAGAAATGGAACAACCTGGACAGATTGCTAAATATAAATGCAGACTCTCAGAACTACTAATTGTATGTTTTGAATTTGACTCAGTGTAGGCCTATACAATGAAAACTACTTTCAAGGAATTGTCTCTTGTTATACTTGTGTCAAATGGGGTGATCAGAACCCTGCAGAACATCTGGGGCTCCTTGTCCAACAGAAGTTTGAGTTGAGGAAACCTTTGAGACTTGGAAAGACAGCAAAAGTCACGCACATCATCACAGTGATGATGTTGTCAGAAAGAGACAGTTTTGGCTTCTAATGCCAGCTGACTGTTGGCCAGCTGAAAGCTCCTATCTGGTTGACTTATATAAAATAAAAAAAGAACAAAATTTGTTGTCAGAACTGATGTTGGTGTTGTTAGTACACTGTGTTTAATGTGCATATAATACATAAAAACGTATATAGATCTCAGATAACTACAACAGTAAACCAAATGGTAAAAAGTCAGTTATTTCAACATTCTAAATAATGATTGCAAATCACATTTAGGTGGATCAACATGACCTAAAAATTGAATTAGGTTGCACTGTGGATATTTCGAACTATCACTGTTTAGTAGTTTATGAGCATTGCCAGACATTATGAGGTCCTAAAAGCAACACAAGCAGTCAAAATAAGCCCAATAAACTGTTTATGTTGAAAAGCTCCAACTACAGATGCCAACCAAGCTTGATTCCATCCACCACACAACGATCACTTTCTCCGGATTACTAATAACACACACCTGTTCACCATCAGCAGCCTCATCAACAAGCACTATAAAACACTCACCATAACCCCAGTTCAGCGTGAAGCCTCCAACAGGAACAGACCTTTCACCGTTGTCTTCTGAGCCTCTGATGTATCCTGGTTACTAGACGTAACGTATACTCACCTGCAAATCTCTAACCTCTGTGTCCTCGTTCTGTTGTCTCCAGGACTCCTGTTCGAATTGCCCATTGCCAGTGATCCTGTATTCTTCCAATCCTCCAGTGAGTCCTCCGAACCTGCTTGCTAGTGACTGCATCGGTAAGAGAGAAGACTAGTATCAATGAATTGTGACTACCTGGTATCTACATTCCTGAAGAGAGTGTGCTTACCTGCTGCCGTCCTGCACCGAGTGATCTTCACCGATCTGCACTTGAACTCACTAAATACTCACCTAGCACTCTTGCCACCTTGAATAAAGCTGTGTTTGGATTCACTTACCTCTGTCTCCTTGCCTATATCCTGACAGAAGGCTTGACCAACACGCTATGAATCCTGCACAGCCAAGACGGCGCTCAGAACCCGCCTCTCTGGTTTATGTTGCCAACTCCGCCTCCCGGCCAGCGCCCTTCTCAGGCCGGGCGGAAGACTCTAGGACTTGAAAAATGTATGCAGCAGACTCTCCGAGTGCACCAAAGATCCCAGAACTGTTATCTAGACATTCAACAAACAGCCCCATACTTCATCAGGTTCCACCTGAATTCTACTCAGAACCGAGGTCGAAAAGATGCAAGTAGAAACCCATCGACTGTCTCAAGCTGAGCAAATTGCCGAGAATTAAGATTATGCTTATATTGGGATTGAAGGCCATTTCCTCCGCACATGCCCATCACGCCCTCCTCGTCTACTTGTAAGTTCAGTTCTTAACCACCCTTCAGTATCAACCCCGTTAACAATATCAGTAACCCTGAAGTTTCCAAATTTCCACACTTCAGTCGCGGCCATCGTTGACTCCGGGTCGGCAGGCGATTTCATATCAGGAAGTCTCTGCTAGAAACTCAAGCTTCAGAGATCCAACACATCCAAACCATACTCCATCCATGCAGTAACTGGCGAAGCTATCAACAAGGGGTACGTAACATCTCGGGTAACACCCATTACATTATGTGTTGAGAACGCTCACCAAGAATCGCTTGAACTGTTCATTCTTGAGAATAGCCAAACTGACATAATCATTGGTTATCCATGGCTCATCCGCCATCAACCAACCATTAATTGGAGATCTGGCAAGATTCTGAACTGGGGTTGCAACTGCCCTTCGACTGACGCTGCACTCCCAGTCCTGTCATCCACCGAGCCCCCAGAACTGGTTTCAGTGATTTCAACTTCCATCGAAAGCCTGACAGAAAACCTGTCAGTGACTATTCCTCCAGTGTATTCTTCTTTTGCGGATGTGTTCAATCCCGTTGCAGCTTCCAGGTTACCACCACACTGACGATGGGACTGTGCTATTGACTTGATTCCAGGGGAACCCATTCCAAGGGGTCGGGTGTACTCCTTGTCCATTCCTGAACAAACAGCAACAAAAATACATCGAGGAGGCTCTACACCAGGGGTATATCAGACCATCCACCTCACCTGCTGCCGCCAGTTTCTTTTTCGTCTCCAAGAAAGATGGAGGATTAAGGCCATGCATAGATTACAGAGCGCTCAATAAGATCACAGTAAAATTCAGTTACCCACTCCCGCTTGTCCCATCTGCCCTCGAACAACTTCGAGAAGCCAGAATGTTTACCAAACTTGACTTAAGAAGTGCATACAACCTAATTAGAATACGAGATGGGGATGAGTGGAAGACAGCATTCATTACCCCCGCAGGGCACTACGAATACCTTGTGATGCCGTATGGTCTGGTAAACGCTCCTTCCATCTTTCAGAGCTTCATGGACGAAGTGCTCAGAGACTTCCTGAATCTCTTTGTGTTAGTATACATCGACGACATTCTAATCTACTCGAAAGACCCAGTAGAACACCAACGTCACGTCTCTCTAGTACTCCAACGACTCCGAGAATCTCTCTGTTCTTGAAGGCAGAAAAATGCATGTTCCATCAGACCACTGTCGAGTTCCTGGGTTACCGCCTCAGCGAACGAGGAGTTGAGATGGATGACCACAAGACCAAAGCCATCACCTCCTGGCCCACTCCGCAGTCGGTAAAAGAGCTGCAAAGATTCCTGGGCTTCTCAAATTTCTACCGACGGTTCATAAATAATTATAGTATGTTAACAGCTCCACTAACTTCTCTCCTGAAGGGAAAACCAAAGACTCTTCCTTGGAACTCTGATGCTGAACACGCCTTTCAGTCTCTCAAGACCGCATTCACCAGTGCGCCCCTGCTCCATCACCCAGATCCTGAAAAGGTCTTCCTCGTCGAGGTAGATGCTTCTACTACTGGGGTAGGAGCAATCCTGTCTCAGTGCTCAGAACACTCTTCCAAACCCATGCCCTGTGCGTTCTTTTCACGGAAATTATCCACCACTGAGAGCAACTATGACATCGGCAACCGAGAACTCCTGGCCGTTAAACTTGCCCTAGAAGAGTGGATGCACTGGTTGGAGGGGGCCAAGCACCCGTTCATCGTCCTCACGGACCACAAAAACCTCCAATATTTGAAGGAAGCCAAAAGACTCAACCCACGTCAAGCTAGATGGGCCCTGTTCTTTACTCGCTTTCACTTTCACATATCTTACCGTCCAGGCTCAAAGAACATTCGAGCAGATGCCTTGTCACGTCTCCATGCCCCCAAAGCATCCCAGGAAGAGCCCGAAGCCATCCTGCCAGCGAAATTATTTGTTCACCCCATCCAGTGGGACCTCGACGAACAACTCCTCGAAATATCACAGCGCTTCCCTGGTCCTCCAGAGTGTCCCGCTGGAAAGATCTATGTACCCGAAGACTTCCGCATTTCTCTCATCTCCTCCGCCCATTCGTCTGTTGGGACAGGTCACCCAGGCATCAGTAAGACTTACTCGATTCTCCAACACAAATACTGGTGGCCAGACATGCAACACGACATCACAACATTTATCCAGGGATGCACTCTCTGCGCCATGACTAATGTTCCATGTCATCTGCCTACTGGGAAATTACTACCACTGCCCATCCCACATCGGCCCTGGTCCCATATTGGGGTAGATTACGTCACAGACCTTCCAGCCTCTGACGGCTATACCTGCATCCTTGTGGCCATTGATCGATTCTCCAAGGCCTGCAAGTTAATTCCCCTAAAGAAACTGCCCACAGCCTTTGACACTGCAGAATTACTAATGGAGCATGTCTTTCGTAATTTCGGCATTCCAGAGGATATCGTGTCCAACAGAGGGCCCCAGTTCATCTCCAGAGTGTGGCGAGCATTCTTTGCTCTACTGAACGTAACAGTAAGCTTAACATCAGGCTACCACCCACAGTCAAATGGCCAAACCGAACGAAAGATCCAGGATGTCAGCCGTTTTCTTCGTACATTCTGCCATTCCAACCAGAACATCTGGAGACGATACTTAATTTGGGCAGAGTATGCCCAAAACTCCCTCCGGCAGGCGTCTACTAACCTAACTCCATTTCAGTGTGTTCTGGGTTACCAACCACCACTATTCCCCTGTTCTGGTGAGCCGTCAGAGGTACCCGCGGTCAACACATGGTTCCAAGACAATGAAAGAGTATGGAATCAGGCACACCATCATCTCCAGCAAGCTATAAATTGCCAGCAGCACTTTGCAGATACCCGTCGCCGCCAGGCTCCTAATTACCAACCTGGGCAACTGGTATGGCTTTCCACCTGAGACATCCGTCTAAAGCAACCCTGTCGTAAGCTGAGCCCAAAATACATTGGTCCATTCCCCGTCGAAAGACAAGTCAACCCAGTCACCTACCAACTTCGCCTGCCTGCTCAGTACCGCATCCACCCCACATTTCACGTCTCCCTCCTAAAACCCCATCATTTACCTGTACCTGTTCCCTCTGCAAATTCCTGTCCCTGAAGACAACCCCCCGATACCATCCATTGAAACCGAGCCCATCTACACGGTAAAGGAGATATTAGACTCCCGACGTCGGGGTGGTCGACTCGAAAACCTGGTGGATTGGGAGGGTTACGGACAGGAAGAGAGATGCTGGGTACCTCGTAATGATATCCTCGATCCCAATCTACTCACCGAGTTTCATGATACGCATCCTGGGAAACCGGCACCACGACCTCGAGGCAGACCCCCACGATGTCGGGGTCCAAGGTCCGCTGGCGCAGACTCTGGAGGAGGGGGTAATGTCAGAGATCAACCAAGCTTGATTCCATCCACCACACAACGATCACTTTCTCCGGATTACTAATCACACACACCTGTTCACCATCAGCAGCCTCATCAACAAGCACTATAAAACACTCACCATAACCCCAGTTCAGCGTCAAGCCTCCAACAGGAACAGACCTTTCACCGTTGTCTTCTGAGCCTCTGATGTATCCTGGTTACTAGACGTAACGTATACTCACCTGCAAATCTCTAACCTCTGTGTCCTTGTTCTGTTGTCTCCAGGACTCCTGTTCGAATTGCCCATTGCCAGTGATCCTGTATTCTTCCAATCCTCCAGTGAGTCCTGCTTGCTAGTGACTGCATCGGTAAGAGAGAAGACTAGTATCAATGAATTGTGACTACCTGGTATCTACATTCCTGAAGAGAGTGTGCTTACCTGCTGCCTGTCCTGCACCGAGTGATCTTCACCGTATCTGCCCTTGAACTCACTAAATACTCACCTAGCACTCTTGCCACCATGAATAAAGCTGTGTTTGGATTCACTTACCTCTGTCTCCTTGCCTATATCCTGACAGCAACAGAGAAGTGATGAGTTTAGGATAGAAGAAATACAATAAAATATTTATGCATTGTTTGTCAGCAGCACTTGAAGCAGTGAAACATGCTGAGCCAAATGGATTACATTCTGAGGACAGGATTTAATGTGATATGAAAAAAGGAAATATCAAAACCTATTGGTTTTACATAGAGCTCACAGTATCCTAGACCAATATGCAAAATGTATTTAGACTAGGATTGTGAGCTCAAAAACTATGGTTTCTGAGACACCCCCACTTGGAAAGAACCCTGGACAGACAACATAACTGAAAAAGGGTGTATTACAGTATTACAGCAAATTGATTATAACATGATGCTTTCTCATTTGCGTTCTCCTCCACTCGACTCAATAAATATATCATTATATTTTAGGATTACAGCTTCAAAATGGATTTGAATCATTTATATTACATCATTTAGAATGACTAAAATACGTTGTGAGCAGCTGGTCATGTTATAGTTTGTAGCAGGTACCAAAATATTTTTTAACAAAAATTTTTTTTTTGCTCCTTACAGGAAGAAGTCCTTCCTCTTCTCTGCACTCTACGCTGCCTGCATACTGGGTGGGCGGCATGTAATGAAACAAAGGGAGAAGTTTGAGTTGAGGAAACCTTTGGTACTGTGGTCTTTGACACTTGCAGTCTTCAGGTAAATAATACTGGGTCTTACATGCAAATTGTCTACGAAAAAAATTATCTCGCAACAAAACTGTAGGAATGCATCTATCATCCGCCTACAGTTAAAACTTACATTTGCTTTAATTAAACACATTGCTGAGGGAGGATAGAAACATACATATATTTAAATCAGTCATATGTAAACTAGATACCCTGGGAAGTAGGTTATTAATAACACAATCTGCAATATTTTAACACAACAGGCAATATCAAAGACTTACATCATGATGCATACATTCTAATGTCATAATGTGGTAAATGCAACCCAGTCAATAACAATGTAAGATAAAAGCATAGTACTAGAGACCTCATTTCCATACAGTATGTACCAGTCATAATAACATTACATGGTATATTATAATACAACATAATTTTATTAGTTTAGTGAATACTGTGTACATGTTTTAGCAGTTGAATAATGTTTTATCAGCTTAATGACGTGCATTACTGTAAGAAAAACAAGTCACTTCCTTGTTCAAGTTACCTTATAAAGACCTGCATTTATGGTACATAAGAGGCCTGCACATATGATTCTTTATTGAGTTTTCACCTCACTATTTCAACTAAGTCATGTTAAATAGTTTTACAATGTCACCTATTCTTTAATGTAAAGGGATCAATACTATAGTGAGTGTAAAAAGGGGTAGGCACAGACTTTTTTTCCTCACTTTTCAGGTTTTTCATATGATCCAGTCATTACAAATTAGTGTCCTAGAAACCTATAAACAGGAATCTGATCTTTAATTAACCAGGTCCATAATGTAATAAACTGTTAATTAGTAAACCCAGCCAACGAAAAAGAGCATCATCTTTCTTATTGCTTATTAGTACTGGTATGCCTTGCAGAAATCCTAATAGTGTTTATATGTGCAGATAACTCCAAATTACAGACTATTTCAAAATCTCACTGTGTCTGACTCTACTGACGGAAGTTCCTTTGTACTGTTTTACTTTGTACCTCCTTCCATTAGTATATTTGGTGCTGTCAGAACTGGAGGCTACATGATGTACATCTTGATGACCAAAGGCCTAAAGCAGTCAGTGTGTGATCAGAGCTTCTACAACGGACCAGTCAGCAAGTTCTGGGCCTATGCTTTTGTTCTCAGCAAAGCACCCGAACTAGGTGAGATAAACGGTCAACCTCAAGACATTAAACTGGTATGAAATGTCCACACGACAAAGCAACAAAAGAAGTGAACAATTCATTTGTAATTTTGTTTCTTTAACCCAAACGGGAATACTTACACCAAGCAGTGTTGGGTAAGTTACTCTAAAAAGTAATTAATTACTAACTACTAATTACATCTTCTAGAGTGTAATTAGATTACCGTACTAATTACTCTGAAAAGTAATTGCATTACTTATTACTTTCTAGAACCATTATCAACCTCGACCAGATGAAAAATATAAGGATAGGCATGAAACTGTTCTTTTAATTCTTTCAAATAAATCATACATAATCAAATAAATTATTCATGAGCTGGCCAAAGAATTTAAGGGGGCTGTATTAAATTAGAAAACATAAATTTGAATATTAGATGTTAAATTTAAATTTTTAAATTCTATTTGTATTCTATTTTCCATTCTATTGTTTTTACATAGAATTGTTTTATAGTCTCTACAGTATTTAACACAATTAAATTAAAAATAACTGGAAAATTAAGAATAGTCCTTTACTTTTTTCAATGAAAAAGTCATTTAATTAAAGTAATTAATTACTTAGAAATGCATTACACCCAACACTGACACAAAGTTATAACATTAGCTATGTTTCCATCCAATTTGTAAATTGTATTTATACGAAAAAACATTACACTCATAAAAACTATTTGCAAATAAATCCGTGTTTCCTTCACATGTGTTCAAAAGAACAAAATTGTCACATTCTGAGAAGCTGTAGCCACTGTAAGTCTTTTAATAATAAAATACTTGCGGTTTAGAGCACACTGACAAAGCATTTATTCTTATCGAATAAAACATTTATCAACCTCAAGTGAGTGTATAAGTATTTTATGTGCATTTTGGAGCAGTTTTTTTCTGCATCTTGGTGTTTACATCCAACAGTTTCTATGCAATATCCCACAGTGCTCATAAATACATGGATGGAAACCCAGCTATTGTCATTTTTTGAATGCTGAGCATGTGTGACATGCAACAATGGAGGGTGTATTTAACCAACAGTAAGTTTCTGTTGTGTTTTTCACAAAACACTTTAAAAACACTCGCACAAATGTACACTTGTATAAATGTACAAATGTACACTTCGTTCTGCAGGCTTCTCTCTCTACCGGCACCTGTTAGTCATCGCAATCAGCGCTCGCGCTGATTTGCTTTGACACCTGTTTCTACTTTTCCCTTAAGTGAGCACCCTTTATCTGGTGTCTGTTTTGGTTGATTCTTTGTCGGATTATTGTTGCATGTCACACGTTACATCTTCTGCGACCTTCATGTCTGTACAATTCAGTGCTTACCCTGTCTTGTCCTGTTTTTCTGCATCAGTCTTGCTTCGTAGTATTTTCCGTGCCCTGCTGTTGCTGCTGCATGTGAACCTGTTCGGTTCTCTCTCCCTGACTGAGACCTCGTCTCCTGTTCACCTAGTCTGCCCCAAGGGAGTCCTGATCTGCTTACTCATCGTGACAGGAGTCTGCCCTTCTCTTTAAGTTACTTTATCCAGTTCTCTGTGCTTTAACGAGAGACTGCCTTTGTTTGTTAGTACTTCATTAAAGACTGTTATTTCTGTCATCTCTGCCTTTGGATTCATCATTTTCACCGTGACAGAATAATCCGACCACACATGGATCCAGCAGAGGAGATGCCCGTCCGGGCGGCGGTCCAGATCCAGGGAACTATGCTCGGCAGACACGAGGAGGAGTTGGCGCGCTCTTCAGGCCGTGGAGGAGTCTTACAGCTCAAGTGTCTGATTTGTCTGCTCGTTTACTTCACCAGGAATCCTCCTTATCTCACCACCGACAGCTGCCCCCAGAGCCGCGAATCAACAATCCATCCTGTTATGCTGGTGAGCCTACTGAGTGCAGAGCCTTTCTCATTCAATGTGAGATTGTTTTTCTCTTCAGCCTCAGACGTATGCGGAGGATCGGGCTCGCGTTGCATATGTTCTCTCTCTCCTCACGGGACGTGCACGTGAGTGGGGAACGTCGGTCTGGGTTGCACAATCTGCATGCTGTAGCAAGTACGGGTCTTTTAAAGATGAGATGATTAAGGTCTTCGATAGATCCGTCTTCGGCAGTGAAGCTTCACGTCTTCTTGTTGTTCTACGTCAGGGCAGAAGATCTGTGGCCGACTTCGCTATCGAGTTCCGTACACTAGCAGCTACTTGTGAGTGGAATGAGCCTGCACTAATCGCTCGCTTCCTTGAAGGGTTGAATTTAGACCTTAAGGAGGAGATTTACGCACGGGGGTCGCCAACTCAGCTTGATCAGCTCATCGATCTGGCCATTCGCCTGGACAAGTGCTTCGAGCAGAGGCGACGTGTTCGTTCTCCCTTCTCCACATCAGGTGATAGTTTTTCTTCGGCTACTAATCCCGTTCAGAACCAGCCTGATGTTGAGCCCATGCAGGTTGGGAGCGTGCGCATCTCCTCGGAGGAACGGCAGCGGCGAATAATGAACCGGCTCTGTCTCTACTGTGGTACGGCTGGTCACTTTGTTTCATTCTGCATTTTAAAAGCCAGGGCTCGCCAGTAGACGGAGGAGTACTGGTGAGCGCTTCTGTCATTTCCTCATCACCCAGGTCTCGAACTACGATCTCCGCTGTTATCCGTCGGGCTGGGTTCTCTGCTACTGGTCTTGCTCTCATCGACTCTGGTGCTGAGGGCAATTTTATCGATGAGAAGTGGGCTTGTGAACACAAGATTCCCTTGGTCGATTTGACTGAGACTGCCTCTGTCTTTGCCCTGGATGGCAGAGAACTCACTTCAGTCCGTCGTGTCACCAGTCCGGTTAGTCTCACTGTTTCCGGCAATCATCAAGAGACAATTTCTTTTTATGTTTTTCAGTCTCCCTTTACCCCCTTTGTTTTGGGACATCCCTGGCTTTTTCTACATAATCCCTCATTGACTGGGTTAAGGGGTCTATTCATTCATGGAATTTATCTTGTCATGTTAATTGTCTGGTATCTGCGGTCTCCCCTGTGTCTTCTGTTTCTGTGTTTCAGGAAGAGCCTGAGGATTTGTCTGGAGTCCCGGAGGAGTACCATGATCTGCAGGCGGTTTTCAGTCGTTCCCGGGCGGTTTCTTTACCGCCTCACCGTCCGTACGACTGCTCTATCGAACTCCTACCTGACACCATGCCTCCTCGCGGTAGACTGTACTCTCTTTCAGCGCCCGAACGGGAGGCTCTGGAGAAGTATCTCACTGAGTCTCTCGACGCGGGGATCATTGTTCCTTCTTCGTCTCCCGCCGGTGCCGGGTTTTTCTTTGTAAAGAAGGATGGGTCTTTGCGTCCTTGTATCGACTATCGAGGGCTGAACGACATAACAGTCAAGAACCGTTATCCCTTGCCTCTTATGTCGTCTGCTTTTGAGATCCTACAGGGCGCCAAGATATTTACTAAGTTAGACTTAGCTAACGCTTACCATTTGGTGCGTATCAAGGAGGGAGACGAGTGGAAGACCGCGTTCAACACTCCTGTCGGGCACTTTGAATATCGGGTTTTACCTTTCGGTCTGGTCAACGCTCCGCTGTTTTTCAAGCCTTAGTAAACGATGTCTTGAGAGACATGCTTAACGCTTTTGTTTTCGCTTACTTGGATGACATTTTAATTTTCTCACCATCTCTCCAGGTACACGTTCAACACGTTCGCTGTGTCCTGCAGCGTTTGTTAGAGAATCGCCTTTTTGTTAAGGCTGAGAAATGCGCGTTTCACGCCCGATCGGTTACTTTTCTCGGTTCGGTTGTTTCGGCGGAGGGGATTAGTATGGACCCTGACAAGGTTCGAGCAGTTCTCGATTGGGCTGTCCCTGACTCTCGAGTCTCCCTCCAACGATTTCTGGGGTTTGCTAATTTTTACCGGCGCTTTATTCGAAGCTTTAGCCAGGTTGCCGCCCCCCTTACTGCTCTCACCTCGTCCAAGACCAAGTTTGCTTGGTCAGAGGGGGCTCAGGATGCGTTTGACCGTCTAAAGAGGCTCTTTACCTCCACGCCCATCCTGATCACTCCTGATCCTGAACGTCAGTTTATCGTTGAGGTCGATGCCTCCGACATTGGGGTAGGAGCCGTCTTGTCGCAACGCTCTTCCCAGGATGACAAGGTTCATCCGCGCTGCGTTTACTCCCACCGTCTTTTCGCCAGCGAGCTCAACTACGACGTTGGTAACCGAGAACTCCTGGCGATCCGTCTGGCGCTTGGTGAGTGGCGACACTGGCTTGAAGGAGCCAGAGTACCATTCATTGTCTGGACGGATCATCGCAATCTGGAGTATATTCGCTCTGCTAGACGTCTTAACGCGTGTCAGGCCCGTTGGGCATTATTTTTTGATCGCTTTGACTTTTCTATTTACTTTAGACCCGGTTCCAAGAACCTCAAACCAGATGCTCTTTCTCGACAGTTCGACTCGTCAGAGGGTGCCTCGACCAATGAGATGGTTTTACCTCAGCGCTGTGTGGTCGGGGCAGCCGTCTGGGGAGTGGAACAAGCAGTTAGGCGTGCTCTTTCGCACACTACGAGACCACCCCGCGCCCCTGAGTGAACTTTGTATGTACCCGAGGCCATTCGTTCGACGGTCCTCCGCTGGGGTCATTCTTCTAAATTAGTCGCGCACCCCGGGGTAAGAGGAACGCTAGCCGTTATCCGTCAGAGATTTTGGTGGCCCACTCGTGAGCGCGATATTCGGTGTTTTGTTGCTGCTTGTTCTATCTGCGCTCAGACCAAGTCTAGCAACAATCCTCCAGCGGGTCTTCTCAGACCTCTTCCCATTCCTTCGCGTCCCTGGTCTCATATTGCGTTGGATTTTGTTACCGGGCTTCCCCTTTCGGCTGGTAATACGGTCATCCTCACAGTCGTGGACCGTTTCTCCAAGGCTGCACATTTTATTCCGCTCCCTAAGTTACCGTCGGCTCAGGAGACCGCCCAGATTATGGTGGCTCACGTATTCAAGATCCATGGTCTTCCTTCGGACGTTGTGTCTGACAGAGGCCCTCAATTCACCTCTCAGTTCTGGAGGGAATTCTGTCGCCAGATAGGGGCTTCCCCCAGTCTGTCGACGGGATTCCATCCACAGACCAATGGGCAAGCCGAAAGGACCAATCAGATTCTTGGTCGCATGTTGCGTAGTCTCACCTCTCAGAATCCCGTGTCATGGTGCGATCAGTTACCCTAGGCCGAATATGCCCATAATTCTCTTCCATCGTCCGCCACTGGGTTATCTCCATTTGAGGGTTTCCTCGGTTACCAACCGCCTGTTTTCTCTTCGCAGGAGCCTCAGGCCTCTGTTCCGTCGGTCGAAGCTTTCATTCAGAGGTGTAGACGTACTTGGAGGAGGGTGAGATCTACCTTATGTCAGACTAGGGACCGTACACGTCGAGCCGCCAATCGCCGCAGAGTTAGACCTCCCAGATATGTCTGCGGTCAGAAGGTGTGGTTATCCACCCGCAATTTACCCATTCAAGAGACGTCTCGTAAGCTCATGCCCCGTTTTATTGGGCCCTTTACCATTGTAAAGGTCATTAGTCCAGTCGCTGTTAGGCTTAGACTGTCCGGTCAGATGCGTCGCATCCATCCGGTCTTTCATGTCTCTCGCATTAAACCCGTTATTCGTGCGCCCGCCCGCCCCTCTCTTCCCCCTCCTCCCATTGATGAGGGGGCCTCTATCTACAGAGTCCGCAGGCTCCTCGACGTTCGTCCTCGGGGGCGTGGTCACCAGTTTTTGGTGGACTGGGAGGGGTATGGTCCTGAGGAGAGACGGTGGATTCCAGCCCGGGACATCCTGGACCGCTCGCTGATCGATGACTTCTACCGGTCCGCCAGGCCTTTCCTCGACGCCTAGAGGCTCGTTGAGGGAGGGGTACTGTCATGAGTCAGGTTTTTCTTCCCTTTTTGAGTCACTCACACACTCGCACGCACACGCTCGCACACGCACGCAGACACACCCACACACACACTCTTTCTCTCTTCTGCTTCGTTCTGCAGGCTTCTCTCTCTACCGGCACCTGTTAGTCATCGCAATCAGCGCTCGCGCTGATTTGCTTTGGCACCTGTTTCTACTTTTCCCTTAAGTGAGCACCCTTTATCTGGTGTCTGTTTTGGTTGATTCTTTGTCGGATTATTGTTGCATGTCACACGTTACGTCTTCTGCGACCTTCATGTCTGTACAATTCAGTGCTTACCCTGTCTTGTCCTGTTTTTCTGCATCAGTCTTGATTCGTAGTATTTTCCGTGCCCTGCTGTTGCTGCTGCATGTGAACCTGTTCGGTTCTCTCTCCCTGACTGAGACCTCTTCTCCTGTTCACCTAGTGTGCCCCAAGGGAGTCCTAATCTGCTTACTCATCGTGACAGGAGTCTGCCCTTCTCTTTAAGTTACTATATCCAGTTCTCTGTGCTTTAACGAGAGACTGCCTTTGTTTGTTAGTACTTCATTAAAGACTGTTATTTCTGTCATCTCTGCCTTTGGATTCATCATTTTCACCGTGACAATATTTTAATGTTATGCAGTTAGACTACATTCTCACAGTGATGGACTTCTTCAGATCTTTCAACAGCAATGTATTTGCAGGTGCAGTCACTGTATCTTATTAAAAACAACAGTAAGACCTGAAAAGTGGGAATGTATGAAAATAAATGGGAAAATACATTTGAAGACTGTTCATTAAATGCATTCAGCCTCTTCTATCTAGTCTACCACTGTGACAAAGCACTACTGAGAAGCCTAGTGTCCATCTGCACAAATATAATTGGTTGTGAGAGTATAACAGAATTCATTGTTAATGTGAACCTTGCGGCATAACCCCAAGTCTAGAGATCTGGGATAGTGGTTCAGTTTTCCGCCTGCCTGGACCTATTGTGTTTCCCATACCCTGGCAGTTAGTGGTCTACCAGCCCCTTTGTAGAGAGTAGAGTAAAAAAAAAAAAAGACAATATCAGGATCCTGAAAATCCCTCCAAGGGTCAGGCCAAGCGTGATGACTCATGATGCCCTGTCAGTGATAAATAGCAGGGGACACACCAACATACAGTTGAAGTCAGAAGTTTGCATACACTTTAGCAGGGCTCGACAATAAGGAATTCCCGGTGGCCCGGGGCCAGTGTGAAACAGATTCGGGACAGTTGCTAGAACGGTCACTTGCCCGATCGGGCCAGTGCTGCATTTATAACATTAGTGGAAGAAATCAACACAACAATTACACTGAGCGAACTAAGTATTCTACCAAGGAGTGAGCGCAATTCTATTTAGCTCGCAAAGATGCACAAATGCATAAGATCGCACAGATACCGAGTTCACTCTCCTAGCACTGTCCTCGCTCTTTTCCATGTGTCTTAGCAGCAGGTAGGTAATGTTTCAAAACATAGTCATTAATTCGACATGATAATGGCATTTGATATGAAAAGAAGCAAGATCACTATGACTATTAGGGTATTTTTTTTATCAGAGCTGTTTAGCTGCAGGATGAAGATGAATATTCAAAACAGTCTACTTCATATCATCCTCGTGAAACACCAGTTATATTTCTCATTTCTGGACTGTACAGGTATTTCTGTTTTTGTGCTTTGTGAATCAGGCTGTTTTGGTCTTTAGGTTGTCTGATTTCATGTTATATACACATTATTCATTCACAGATTAGGCCCAATATCCCCCTAATGTATATTACACGTCACAACCGATTTGGAAGTCTTTTCTCAGGGAATCATATATTTATTACATTCAGCCAATAGTTACATCTTTAAATCAGTGATTAAATCTTTGATCCTGTGTGTGAATACACTACACATGGCCAAAAGTTGCATGACATCATGACTAAACGGGTGACCGAAAACACATAATCTCCTCCACTGAACTCTTCGCTTAAAAACTCATGTGTAAATGGCTGGACGGCTGAGGTTAATATGATGTATTTATGAATTTATATCTGTAAAGTGCTTATATGGGATTAAATAAGGCATAAATCATATCTTGCAAATTATAAATGTAATTGAGTTTGGGGGGACATTGTCTTAAAAACATTATAAATGTAAAAAATAATTATCTTCGGACAAATTTTTACGATGGTAAAAGCAGCTATTTATCATTTTTGTGTTGGGGCCAGTGAACATTTTGGCAGGGCCAGTCAAAATCTGAAGCACTGGGCCCTGTTTAGTCAGATAAATGTTTTTCACAATTCCTGACATGTAATCGAAGAAAACATTCACTGTCTTAGGTCAGTTAGGATCACAGTTGTATTTTAAGAATGTAAAATGTAGTAGAGAGAATCATTTATTTCAGCTTTTATTTCTTTCGTTTACATTTCCAGTGTGTAAGAAGTTAACATACACTTTGTTTGTATTTGGCAGAATTGCCTTTAAATTGTTTAACTTGGGTCAAATGTTATGGTTAACCTTCCGCAAGCTTCTTAAATTAAGTTGCTGGAATTTTGGCCCATTCCTCCAGACAGAACTGGTGTAACCAAATCAGGTTAGCAGGCCTTCTTGCTCACACACGCATTTTCAGTTCTGCCCAGATCAGATTGAGGTCAGGGCTTTGTGATGGCCACTCCAATAACTTGACTTTGTTGTCCTTAAGCCATTTTGCCACAACATTGGAGGTATTCTTGGGGTCATTGTCCATTTGGAAGATGCATTTGCGACAGAGTTAACTTCCTATCTGATATCTTGAGATTTTGCTTCAATATATCCACATAATTTTCCATCCTCATGATGCCATCTATTTTGTGAAGTGCACCAGTCCCTCCTGCAGCAAAGCACCCCACAAAATTATGCTTCACGGTTGGGATGGTTTTCTTCGGCTTGCAAGCATAAACCTTTTTCCTCCAAACATCACAATGGTCATTATGGCCAAACAGTTCCATTTTTGTTTCATCAGACCTTTTCCCCCATGTGCACTTGCAAACATTTTTTTTGAGAGAGAGAAAAAGAAAGATATAGATTTAAACTTAGATGGAACAATCAGTTATAATAATAATAATAGTTGTAGTAGTAGTATAATACTAGTAATAATAATAACAATAATATTTTAGTAGTGGTAGCAGTAATAATAATAAAAACAATAATAGCAGTAGTAGTAGTGCTAAGAATAATATCATCTCAGCTTTATGAAATTTTAGACTAGTCAATAAAATGATTGCCGATATACGAAACTCTCTAGGTCTGGGAGCCGCTCCACTACTGCCGGCGAGCACATCCAACAGTGTGCACTTACAAACTTTAGTCAGGCTTTTTTATTGTGGTTTTGGAGCAGTGGCATCTTCCTTGCTGAGCAGCCTTTCAGGTTATGTTGATATAGGACAATTTTTTACTGTGAATATAGATACTTGTCTACCCGTTGCCTCCAGCATCTTCACAAGGTCCATTGCTGTTGTTTTGGGATTGATTTGCACTTTTCGAACCAAACTACGTTCATCTCTAGGGGACAGAATGCATCTCCTTCCTGAGCGGTATGATGGCTGCATGGTCCCATGGTGTTTATACTTGCATACAATTGTTTGTACAGATGAAAATTGTACCTTCAGGCATTTGTAAATTGCTCCCAAGGATGAACCAGACTTGTAAATGTCCACAATTGTTTTTTTGAGGTCTTGACTGATTTCTTTTGATCATGATGTCAAGCAAAGAGGCACTGAGTTTGAAGGTAGGCCTTAAAATACATCCACAGGTATACCTCCAATTTACTCCAATTAGTCTATCAGAAGCTTATTGGCTAATTGCCTAAAGGTTTAACATCATTTTCTGGAATTTTACAAGCTGCTTAAAGGCACAGTTAACAGTTTATGTAAACTTCTGAACCACTGGAATAGTGATATAGTCAATTCAAAGTGAAACAATCTGTCTGTAAACAATTGTTGGAAAAATTACTCATGTCAGGTACAAAGTAGATGTCCTAAACTTCTTGCCAAAACTATAGTTTGCTAATATTAAATCTGTGGAGTTGTTAAAAAATTTGGTATAATGACTTCAACCTAGGTGTATGTAAACTTCAATAGTACATAGACCATTGACCAGCTGAAAACCCTTGCATAGCCATCTAATATAATATATCAAAAACTTAGGGTCAACATAGGGTAAATGCACAAAATGTTTGACTCAGATTCAAGTTGAAAAGTGCTCCTCGTTCAAATGCAAATACAATTTGAAACACAAAGGCAAACTATTTCAAGCTAAACTATGTTATACTATCTTCATTTTTGCAACTAAAATAACCAGGAATTCCCAACACAAATAAAGGTAAAGTGTGTGATTTATTCACCACTAGCATCACCATACAGAATTTCTAAAATAATTACAGGTTTCACAAACATTCCCCTTGCCTACCATTGTTCAAATATGTTCTCCTGCCCCAAACTCATGCTATTGGTTGAGTAAAAGTTGAAAGTGCCACAGTGTTTACAGTTTTTGTGGAAATAAAATTTTGTGGAAATTAACGGTGACAGAAATACGTTTTCTAACAAAAATTACACAGCATATTGTATGGCAATGAGAAATATTTAATTTCTTCATGTATCATTTTTTTATTGGAAATTTAGAAAACCTTTTTACAAAGTTTAATCAAGTATTTTCACTTGTCTACTGAGTACATTGATAAACTTTGCCCTGGTTAGATATTCAAGGACATGATGCATGTTTTTACACACTAATCTCAATACATCTCAATATCAATAGCCTTCGGCATGTTAAACAAATAGTGAGATACTTTAAAAGAAAAGATACATTTATCCAAGAGGGGCCAATTGGTTGTGCTGAGACAGATTTACAAAATATTTATAAGACAATTGTTTTGATAAATGGAAAATTTTGCACTGTACATATTATTGTTAATCAGTATTAACATCAAACTCATCAAATAGCCATCCGTCATATGTTGTTGGAAAGTTCTCAAAAAGTAGAATACAAGCTGCCCATTTGTTTCACTCACAGACAAAACTATAGCATTGAGTCAAATGCAGAAATCATCCAAATTTGGGAAGAGAGACATTTGATTGGTGACTGTTACATATGGCCACCAGGAGATGGCACCAAGTACATGACACAGACTCAATAATGGAGACTCATTGAGTCAAATGGCACTATTTCTGTGAAATATAATTACTAAAACCATGTCTGCAATGCAAGCCTTTAGACATTGTTCTGTTTGCATGTGCAATTAGTTATTAGTAATTAGTTTGTACAATTAGTATGTCTACCAGAAGAAGTCAGCAGCAGCATGTAAGTGTGTTTATTACTTGTTTCACTCATTTAGAGTAGTTATCATTGCTAGGAGACGCTTGTTTGTTTACTATGTGCTGAAGTCACGTTTGTTCACATGCTCATCTCATGTGAGCTTTCAATTTCAGTGTGCTCGTATAATAGCTTTGTTTTGCTTAGTAAGGTGTGTGTGTCCTGCTGATTTCAAGCATCAACGTTATTGTGGTACATATATTTGATACACACACCACAGCAGACTTACACTTGTAAAGACCAGTAAGTCTGTCTGTGCAAGTCTACCGAGCAAGGACACCAACAATGCACTTAAGTATCATATTTATTATCTTATTTTCTTGTCTTCTGCTTTTTAAATATTTCTTCTCTCTCCTATACCACTATGAGCTTCCAAACTCCTACTGTCACTAACACTCGTCACTCAAGCTCCAGGCACAGGACACAGCACAATCCTTATAACCTGCGCAATATCCCCACTTCCTCGGGCAAGTTACTTTCTCTACCTATCGGACTTTGGAATTGCCAGCATGCTGTAAACAAAGCTGACTTCATTCTGTCCATTGCTAGTCATTCAGGACTCAACATTCTGCCACACAGATCGTATTCTTGTTACTCTACTGCACACTTCTTATCACTTCTTCCTTAGTTTCAACCTTAACTTGCATCCTGGCGCAACACACTCCTCCTCTGGTCTCTTTTTGTGTTAACCTACTCTCACTCTCGCCCTCCCGTCTCTCCTCTATGGTGTCATCCTCACTTCCTTCCACTAACCAGTTCTCCTTACTTGATGCATATAATGCTACCAACTCTCTATGCTCCACTTTAACATCTTATCTAGATAACATTTGTCACCTCTCATCAAGGCCAGACCACATTACACCCTCCACCCCCTGGCTATCCTTTGTTCTCCGTGAACATTGCTCTAAACTCAAAGCAACGGAGAGGAAATGGCGCAAATCGAAATATCTTGCTAACCTAAGTATGTATCAGTTACTCCTCTCTTCAACCTCTCTGCTAACGGCAAAAACATTGTACTATCACAAAACCTGCCCTCTTGATGCAATCCCATTCCACCTCCATCAAGCCATTTCTCCTTCAATCTTACCTGCACTCACTCACATCATTAATACATCTCTTCTCACTGCCACCACATTTAAGCAGACTCGGGTAACCCCACTGCTTAAGAAATGAACCTAAACCCTGCATTTTTAGAAAACTACAGACCAGTATCCCTCCTCATTCATCGCTAAAACACTTGTGTTCAACCAAGTCTCATCTTTTCTTACACAGAACAGCCTGCTAGACAGCAACCAGTCTAGCTTCAAAAGCAGACACTCTCTAGAGACTGCCCTGCTGTCAATTACTGAAGCTCTGAGACTGGCAAGAGCAGCATCCAAATCATCCGTACTCATCCTGTTGAATCTTTCTGCTGCTTTCAACACAGTAAACCACCAGATTCTCCTGTCAACCCTCACGGCAAAGGGCATGACAGGAAGCGTACTCCACTGGTTCATGTCATACCTCACAGGTAGGTCTTTCAGGGTGTCTTGGAAGAGAGAGGTGGGGAAAGCTACCAGGGTGCCTCAAGGTTCAGTGCTTGGATCGCCTCCTCCATATACATGTCATCATTAGTATCCGTCATTCAGGCACATAGCTTTTACTGCTATGCTGATGACACACAACTCTACCTCTCATTCCAGCATGATGATCCGATGGTAGCGGCCTGGATATCAGCCTGTCTAGCAGACATTTCATGTTGGATGAAAGATCACCACCTCCAACTCAACCTTGCCAAGACAGAGCTGCTCATGCTTCCAGCGAGCCCAGCAATTCATCACAACTTCCCCATTCAGCTATACCTGTCAATGATTACCATCCAGGACAGCCAGAAATCTTGGAGTTGTGTTTGGCAATCAGTTGAACATCACAGACCACATCCCAAGGACTGCCCAATCATAAATTTTTGCCTTGTACAACATTAGGAAGATTAGGCCCTTCCTATCAGAGCATGCTTCACAACTTCTCATCTAAGCTTGTTCTTTGCAGGCTGGACTATTGCGATTTTCTTCTGGCAGGCCTTCCAGCATGTACTGACAAACCTCTGCAATTGATCCAGAATGTGACAAATAAAGTGGTCTTTAACGAGCCCAAGAGGACACACATCACACCTTTCTTTATCAAATTGCACTGGCTGCCAATTGTTGCTCATGTCAAGTTCAAGGCATTAATGCTTGCTTACAAAACAACCACTAGCTCTGCACCCCACTATCTAACCTCACTACTTCAGAATTCTGTGCCCTCCAGAAGCCTGCATTCTTCAGATGAATGGTGCCTTCTGGTGCCATCTTATAGAGGCACAAAATCACTGTCCCAGACCTTTACCTTGACTGTTCCCCACTGGTGGAATGACCTGCCTAATTCCACCTGGAGTGGCATCTTTTTCGTGAACACCTAACCCATTCATACTAACACACTACCTTTGTGTTCTTTAAAAAAAAAACTTTACTTGCTATCTGTACTGCTCTAAGATTGTGAGATTTGCATTACAGCACTTATTATATTGTTGCCCCTTTTGTTGGATGAATCACTTCTATTCTCATTTATAAGGAAGTTGCTTTGGATAAAAGTGTCTGCTAAATGAATAAATGTAAATGAAAATGTAAAATTTGTTTGGAAAGGCATTTTTCATTTTTGAAATGCTATAACTTTTGATTGCTTTCTTGAATGAACACACAATCTTACTCAATTACAGTTGACATGATTGGGAACAAAACAAAACCAGTTTTTCAGAGCCACCTGATTTACACCCAGAGATACAGTAAATATTGAAAATTTTTACAAAAATTAGGAGTTCAAATCACCTAGTTTGAGGTGTTAAATTTACCATCATTAACTAAGTTTCTTTCTTTAAATAACTACAATATTAATATTTTTTCAATACATTCTTCACTCCCTAAATCCTCCAACTACATCTCCCTCTGATCCTTTATCTTGTTCTTATATTTCAGGAGACACACTATTCATTGTGTTGCGCAAGCAGAAGCTGATTTTCCTGCACTGGTATCATCACATCACAGTGTTGCTCTATTCCTGGTACTCCTACAAAGACATGGTGGCTGGTGGAGGCTGGTTCATGACTATGAACTATCTGGTGCATGCCGTCATGTATTCATACTACGCTTTTAGGGCTGCTGGCTTCAAAATCTCCCGCAAGTTTGCAATGTTCATCACTCTGACGCAAATCACTCAGATGGTGATGGGTTGCGTGGTAAACTACCTAGTGTATTCATGGATGCAGCAAGGGCAAGAGTGCCCATCACATGTGCAGAACATAGTGTGGTCATCCCTCATGTACCTCAGCTACTTTGTGCTCTTCTGTCAGTTCTTCTTCGAAGCCTACGTCAACAAGACCAAATCCATTGCAGCCAAGAAAAGCCAATAAATCAAGCAAAAGATAAAATTTTAATAATGGGTGAAAATAATGTAAAAGTGGACCAATGAATGGATAGTGGAAGGGTAAATGAAGGATCTGATAGGGCTTATGTACTTGTGGGGGACAGAAACAAAGACCATGATGGGCTACTATCAAAGGTTGTGCATACTGTACTACTAACACATAGAGATAAACCTCCCCAACACTAGGGGAGCTCTATTGAGCTGCACTGAGAAATCATTACGATTATGAAATCAGTTGAAGAAAAATGTGTCAATGTTATGTTTATGTGCCCAATATGATTCTCTGTATTTAAAAAAAAAAAATGTATAGATAAGAAAGGGATTAAAATAAAGCGAAATAGATGCTAGGAGAAGAGGACAAAATCGACTCAATGACATTCTGAAAAAAAGAAAATGAGAATGGATTATAAATTAAGAGGAAATTATATGAATATAATTTATATGTGTGTGGTTATGTCTAAAAAAAATGTCTAAACATGTTACAGTTCCGTTTTAATTTTTTACTGATTAGATACAAGAGAGTGTGTATGGTAGTTTTGTACGAAAGCCATGGATGACCTGTCAATGTTGAGCTAAAATTGCCACAGTGTTCTATGTTTAGCATCGCAGCACCAAAATTCTCTCAGGTTTTAGAGTTTTCCATTTGATGTGCATATCATTTTAGAAGAAAAAAAGAAAACAAAAAGGCAAAATAGTCAAGGTATTTAAATAGGCCTGAAATGTTAATGCCATTGAGACATATACACAACAACCACAAAAGTGTATAAAAATATAAAAAACAAAGGAGGAAAAGAGGCCATTAAGGGGACATTGGGCCAAATGATCATCGGAACACCCCGAGGCCCATGTGGAGTATGAACCATGAGAACAATCTGATCTCTGAAAGGCCTGGCCTATTTCCCATGGCTGAAAGTCATCATCACCTTCATCATATATTCCAAAGACCAATGCCATAGAATCTAGCCAAACTAGTCCCGTCTGAAAGACCATGAAGTCAAGCATATTTACACAAATTTCAACACGTGACATCTGTATTCACTGTAACAAATCAGAATAGTGTCCATTGTGCTCTTGTGCATTTGCACTGTGTACATGTAAAGCATATATAGACAATTTTAACAAAGAGCCAAGAGTGCTAAAATAATGTGTCTGATTTTTATTTTTACATATTCTAATATCTGTCTCACAATCAGCACGTTTACATGTGCAGTTATAATCTACAGCAGGTTTTTGCAAAGTTGAGCTACAGCCTTCAACTGTCTGTCCAACTACACACACAATGCGTAATCGAATATTTGAAGGAAAGACGTCAGCTGAGAAAGTGTTACATACACGTCACTGTCACCTCTGTTTTTCTGAGCATGCTCTCAATGGCAAAGCCAATTGTGGTCTGATTAAAGTGTATACATGCTTGACAATGGCAAACTAAAAATGCATTATTTTGGTTTGTTAGTCCAACTTTGCAAAAATTAGGCTGGTCTGACTAAAACGTTCAAAAAATGATGTCATTTAAAATGACACAAAAAAAAAAGATTGTTTTTAGTCCGACTGAAATCTAACTTTTAAAATGCATGCAAATGTACTGAGTATGAGGTTGTTTTTAGTCATGTATCCTTATTAACTCTGACAGGAGCATGTGATACTCTTTCTGGCACATATTTTGCTCATGACTATTTTGAACGATTCTGTCACTCTTGCTGTGAACAGGGTCAGCAACATGCCAGATGGGAGTACTATTGCCTCAGCAACAATGACATAAGACAGAAGTTTAGATTGTCCTTTTTTCTAATGCCATACTAAAGCAGCATGCTGTTTGTGCCTGATGACCTGGTGTGACAGAAAGGCTGCTAACAGGCATTTCAAACCTTTTGGAAATTATTGAAATTAACAATCTACTATACTGTTACTGCATACTTATACTGCTTAGAGCAGAGTTCACAGACTTAACTTATCGAGAAGAGATTGACATTTTCCTAGTGGAAATTCAACCAATATACATTATATAATCCAATTGGCTGAAAGAATTTGGATCCACAGAAGATACACAATGTAATGCTGCCTGTTATCACTGGACAAATGTGTATCAGTGTTTTTTGCCATTAGATAATTTGAAGTAAATTTGTTTGATGATGGTGAGTTTTTCACTAGTAAGTCTGCTGGTTATTTTGACCTCTAAAAATGTCTCTGAACACAGACACACCTTTTGAAATTGAATTAGCCACTCAAGATGATACTTTACAAGGTCTCCACACAGAGCTCTAGGTTAGCTTCACATTACCACTGGAGACTATAACTATTATCTTGAGATGTTTTTTTTCACAGTTATTCACAACTCAACTGGAGTTTATATAATTATTCATGTTGTAGTAATGTCCATGAGCTCTCAGTGACACTACAACAAGGGTTACATTTCTAGACTTTATTCAGAGCAGCACCATATTTTATTTATTTTTGACAGGAATGAAAACAAGTTTGTCAGGGGTATACTTTTATTCTCTTCAATGGATTGTGCTGTTTACATATTTTTTTCAGCTTTCAAAACGTTGAAAAAAAAAAACTTTCAAAAAATGTAAGTAGACAATAAAATGATATGTGATCTAGTACATTTATACAGTGCATGCCATTGTACTATTAAATCTATTCCTCACAGCCTCATTTCCCTTTCCATCAAAAATTAAATGTAGTACTATTCTGAATAAGGTCTATTAAACGTGTTAATTTTAAATGTTTTTAATTTATGACAAAAAAAGACTAACCTCAACATTTCTGGGAGCATTATTATATACGGGTATACAATGTAATGTGGATTACAAGGTGAGTGTTGTAATGCAGTACAAAGAGTATTTTCTTTGATACAAAACAACTTCTGGAGGCTTTGGGATCCAATTCTATTGATTTGTGGTTTTGGTAAATTTAGCATTGAACTTTTAAAATCACTGGCCTATGTCATACATAACCAATAAATCTAAAACTTTCACCTTACATCTGATGAAATCGATACAGAAGTTATCTAGTTTTCTAAACAAAACTAAGACATTTGAGATAACACTAAGGAGTAGTTCACCCAAAAATTGTAAATATCAAATATGACTTTTTTCCCCTGCAGAACATGAACAAGTATATTTTGAAGGATGTATAAGGTCCTTTTATCCATACAGTGTAAATCAATGGGGTCCAACACTTAAAGCTAGCATAAAGGTAATACATATCGAGTGGTTTAATCCAAGACATTTGAAGTAAGAACTTATAGTTGTATCGCTTAGACATCAGTTCTTACTATGCAAACATGCATGGGTCAAGCGCTAACATGCGTGAACACGATTCTTTCATGAACCTGCATAAGACAGTTGGGAGGACATGAAGATTTTTGGTGAATAAATACTGAATTTCTGCTTTGCTTCTCATCCAAAGGGCTATTATATCTATTAAATATAGCTTCAGAAGACATAGATTAAACCACTCAAGTCGTATGGAATAATTTTATCTTATGTTCTTTTTTATGTTTGAAAGTATTGGACCCCACAGACTTACAGTCGCTGCATTTGCACTATCGTGCCAGGGACAGTTGCGTTTCCACTACCACTTCCAGTAATTCCATCGTTCCTCCTCTGGACATTCTCGGGGCCAAGGGTGAGTTTTAGGGAAATACTGTGGGGTTATTGGCATGATGGTGGGAATGCATATCGATTTTGGTCTCGAGGTCCGAGGCTGTTGGTCCTGGCTGGTCAGTTGATAGCCCTGGCTCACACTGACCCGATGGTGGAAAAGCAGCTATTGTATGTTCAAAAGTACCTCATAGGCTACATCCTTAAATATCTTGTTATAGTGTTCCACAAAAAAAAGAAAGTCATAAAAGTTTAAGGTAGCATGAGAGGGCTTAATACAATAGCATACAAACTAATGTTCAAACTTTAGAAATTGAATGGGTTTCATAAATCACAACCCTTTCTACACTATCCACATGTTGTAATAATATGTTGTTTAGTAATCAGTAAAGGAGTCCTTTATAAATTGACTGTTTTACTTTACAGTTAATTCCTTCATACCAATCATGAAACAAGAAAAACTGATGGAAAAGAAACAGCCTGCAGGGCTGTTTCAATTACACACATTTATCCCCTCACTGACTACTAAAATAATGAAATGACAACTTCATCTATTCTAAATGACTTCAATGATTTGAAGCATTCAGCACAAGGCAAGCTGTAAAGACTGCTTCTCCTTCAGATGAGCAGGGGACACTTACTCTAACTACAGTCAGGATCTCAAGAGAAATTCTCTACTCAACAACCCTTCACACTGGAGCCCCCCGGAGCCACCTGAGATTCACTGCTTGGCCAAGACTGTCAACAAACAGAGTAATCATCTGAAGTTTTGTGCATCAGTCCTGTGATGGTGGAAGTAAAATAGTATATATTTAAAACAAGCAATATTTATATAATAATCAATGGAAACAGGTAAATGCTACACACTGCAAACCCCCATTAATGCCCTCGATTGACCTATACAACCCACTTCTAAATGTGAAAGAGTTTCTAGCCTCATATTCATCCTTTCTACGTAGTGTTTAGAGACCAAAGTGAATGGTAAACTGTTACCTTATAATACCATTGTTATGTAGGCTGTGTAACAGACATTTACATTATTTTGAAGCTTTTAGTTTACTTTCATATGGCCCAAAACCATCCCCCAGAACAATATTTTTTTGTTTCACATCCTACCCTTTTCACACCTTCGTTAGCAGTAGTACAATCACGCTTATTCTTCTCATGAGACACTTCTTAATGCTATTTGTCATCGCCCTCTACTGGACAGGTGATAGACACACAGGCCTTTTCACTCGAAGGTCATTAATGCAAGAAATGTGTATAAATATATATATATATATATATATATATATATATATATATATATATATATACAAATGTTTAGGGTCACATATTCATTCTTTATTTTTATTTTTCACATTGTACAATAATAGTAAAATCATCAAAACTATGGAATGGAACTATGGGAATTAATGGAACTATGGAAATTATGTTGAGACTAAATAAAATCCAAAATAAATCAAACCTATGCTATATTTTAGAATCTCCACTTTCACTTTTCACAGCGCCACATGTGGCTTTCAGATGTAAAATTGAATGTGAATGTGGAGATTTAGTGTAAAAAAAAAGACATGTTTATATGTTTCACACACACATCTATCATATCGCTTATGAAGACATGGATTTTAACACTGTCAGATTGATACATTTTTTGTTTCCTTTATGTGATCTTTGGAGCTACAAATGTCTGACCACCATTCACTTGCATTAAAAGGACCAACAGAGCTCAAATATTCTTCTAAAAATCTTCATTTGTGTTCTGCTGAAGAAAGAAAGTCATACACATCTGAGATGGCATGAGTAAATGATGAGATCATTTTCTTTTTTAGGGTGAACATCCCTTTATAATTCAGGAAACATCTCTACAACACATATTGTACTTGCCTTATGCCATAAACAAGCTCAAATTCAACATGGCACTCTCCCAGAGTCCCCAGCATGCCACAGTTATATCTGTTCTGTCTGATAGGGAAGAGAACAGAACACATGTGCCTGTCCCTAAATTCATGCATTATCCCTTGTGCTAGATCTACTCAAAGCCAAGCAAAGAAGCATGGCTCTGGGCAGGCCACAAGGGCACTACACTGACCTGGAGGATCAGCGACAAAGCCTTTGAGTTGGCATCTAATGCCTTATTTAGTCCCCTCATCTGTGCACCTTTTGGAATCTCCACAGACCAAATGCTCCCTGGCTGATGAGATGGAAGAAGATGGAAAAAAGGATGATGAAAAAGAGACACTGATCCATTGTTGCAGACAGACTACAAACATCTTTGTTCACTCAATTTTCCTCTCTCTCTCTCTCTCTCTCTCCTGCTTTCTCTTCCACTCTCATGTGGATTAGCTCTCTCATCCCTTGATCCTCCATTTTAATTCCCAACAGTTGAGAGAGGGAGCGTGGCCAAATTGTTACAGATCACACAATTTTGTCAGCTGGAAAAAGTGGGAAATCATGGTTTTTTTTCCAAAACTGTAATACTGAAAGTGTAATAATAGGGGTTTTCTGTTCTTGTGTTTCCCTAACTCTCTTCCAAAAGCACTTCCTTGTAAACTGGCAATATTAAAGGGTTAGTTCATCCAAAAATGAAAATGCTGTTATCATCCACTTTCTTTCTTAAGCAAGACACAAATGGATATGTCAGGATGAATGTTAGCCTTGGTCATTAACTTTCATTGTACATAATAAATAAATAAAATAAAATATGCAATGACAGTGAATGGTGACTGATGCTGTCAGTCCTTAACATTTTGCCTTCTCTTTTTGTATTCCACAGAAGAAAGACATACATGTTTGGAATAACTTGAGGGTGAGTAAATGATGACAGAACATTCATTTTTGGGTGAGCTATTCTTTAGAGCAGTGTGAACAAACACTGCAACTGTGAAGCGATACGTAAGAGAAAAAAGAAAGCGTAATGATAGATACACTGAAAAGATTGGTAACATGCATGTGTTACCTTACGGAGCTATTTCTACTTGATCTAACTCTTAAAATGTATTTTGTTGGTGTAACCTAATATAGGAATTTTGATTCAGACTGGTTAAATGAAATTTATGAACTGAATTAAATCAGTTAATTTAGATCTTACAACATGAAGTATGCTTGTAGGTTAACCTTTTTTAGAATAACTTGTAGAAAAACATAATGTTTAAAAACAAAAGCACTTAAAGGGATAGTTCACCCAAAAATGAAAATTCTCTCATCATTTACTCACCCTCATGCCATTCCAGATGTGTATAACTTATTTCTTTCTGCTGAACACAATGCAAGTGTATTGTGGCCAGAACTTTGCGGGTCCAAAAAGCCCACAAAGGCAGCACAAAAGTAACCCATACGACTCCAGTGATAAAATCCATATCTTCAGAAGCAATATGATAGATGCCTAGTAGGTGGCAATATGCACAAAGAAAGTGAATCTCCCAAAACAAAAGAGGTAATGTGAAAGTAAAAGTAAATGTGGAGATTTGTTGTAAAACATTTACTTAAATACTGATCTGTTTCTTACCCACACCTATCATATCGACTCTGAAGACATGGATTTAAACACTGGAGTAATATTAATTACTTTTATACTGCCTTCATGTGCTTTTTGAACCTTCAAAGTTCTGGCCACTATCTGAATGGACCTACAGAGCTGAGATTTTCTTCAAAAAATATGTGATTGTGTTAAGCAGAAGAAAGAAAATCACACATCTGGGATGACATCAGGGTGAATAAATGATGAGATCATTTCATTTTTAGGTGAAATATCCATTTAAAGTGCATTGTTGTGTTATTATACTGTGCTCTACAGTGATTTCTGGATGTTGCGTCTTTTAAAAGTACTATTAAATCTTTTAACAAAAAAAAGTGAATAAAGACTTAACAAGGAAATATATTGACACAAATATGACCCAAATATGCCCTTTGCCTTTGTGTTATGACCATTGGAAATTGATGGTTGCAATATGCTAAGACATTAAAGAAAACAAGTCGATTCATTTTCAGGTCTCTTGGTTTTTGGGAGACGTATTATCAGAGAAATGGACGTAGGTCCAATTTCACCTTTATTACAGGCTTCATTTCCCCCAGTTTGGAGTGTAACCTGGACTTCTGTTCATCGTATCAGAGAGCAATATAGAGATAAGTGGACTCTCACAGAAAATCAATAGTGATGTGGGCCAGTGATGGCAAAGAAAGAGATTAGAGAGAGGGGGAGAGACAAAGAGAGAGAGAGAGACAAAGTGAGAGAGACAGACAGAGAGAGAGAGCAGTAAATATGTGTGGGTTATTCTTCCCTCCAAACAAAAAGCTATAGCTAACATAGTTGACCTCAGTTAAGAGGTCAGATGTTAATGATGCTAGTCATTTTAAGGCACCTTTTATATGATGAAGGATGATTACCACATATACTTTGCATTAATAATAAACACAAATCTCAAACTTATTCTTCAGTTGGCACATCTTGGCTCTCAACAATGACCTGTGTGTGTGTGTGCGTGTGTGTGTGTATTTATCACTTTGTGGGGACCAAATGTCCCCGTAAGGATAGTAAAACCTGAAATTTTTAACGTTGTGGGGACATTGTGTCGGTCCCCATGAGGAAAACATCTTATAAATCATACTAAATGATGTTTTTTGAAAATGTAAAAATGCAGAAAGTTTTCTGTGAGGGTTAGGTTTAGGGGTAGGGTTGGGTTAGGGGATAGAATATATAGTTTGTACAGTATACAAACCATTATGTCTATGGAAAGCCCCATAAAACATGGAAACACAACATGTTTGTGTATTGAAGGGAGTGGGTTTACCCCTGTCTTTGTGGTCTATTAATGAGCTGAATACTTTCACAAGCAATTGTTATAATGTTTGCTCATTTAACCCGGCTCCTGTAGAGTGAATGCACATGTGAGTTGTAATTAATTAATTGATCACTGATTAAAGTAAGTAAGGGTTTTATTGTGTTTACATTTTAGGTCAAGGATGAACCTTCTGTACCCTTTTACCCAGAATATTCAAAGTTTAAAACTGTGCACGTGCTAGCTGTGGTTTATCTGTATGTTTTTTTCCAGCAGAGAAGGCCAACATTCAGCCTGTCTGGATGACATTCAGCAATGAGATGATACAGTCTTTTCTTTCTCTTTATATCTCTCTATCTCTCCTAGTCTCTATCTAATGATGCCATTGCAGGGATTGTTTGGAGTTTTGAGAGTCATGTGACGCAGCCAGAGGGACTGAGGTCTAAGTGTATATAAGAAGAGAAGAGCACCCTAATTTATTTTTCACCTATGACCAACAGAGAACTTAGTGTTTCAGAATATTCAATGTTATGTTAAGAAACAGCTTTTGTGTATAACAACATTGTACCTGGTTTGAATAGTTTCCATAAATATATGTATCTGTAACCTAGAAACCTGTAAACAGTAAAGATGATGCCAATTAATTTGCATTTGCCTATAATTAAAGTTGTTTCGATAATTTATGTTCGTTCGAGGTTAGATCCTCAACAAAAAAAATGTTTCTGTCTTCTGCCTTTGGAAATGTGGAGAACTTTGTCCACAGTAAATTCTCTCTCAATTTCTCTTTAACGCACAACTAATTATTTGATTTATAAAACTTTATTAGACACAAAAAGACAAACATGCATTGATTCACTACACCAATAATGCAGTTAGAGGAGTTGGAAGTAAACCGATTTAAATAAAGACATGGGAATATGTGAGATTTCCTGCTGAAGTTTAGGAAATGTATAGTTGTAATCAGAAAAAAGTTATTTGAATAAATCACTGATAAAAAAAATGAACAAAATATAGCACTGTTACTATATTTTTGGCATTTCATTTCTGGCTATTTGCAATTAAGAACCTCTGATTCTCTTTGTTTCATGATGTTTATATGCACTGTATATTGCTAACAATTTGGCATTATACTAATGATGTTTCCAATGTTACATTTATTAAAAACAAAATACAAAAAAATGTTGTCTAGTCCAATTTAATACTTCAATCTTCAGCTGTTTTTTGTTCTGGTCTATCATTTCTAAATAGCAGAAGTAAGTTAAAACCTTATAATCCCAGCACAAATAGTGTCTGTTGTAAAAAACAAATATATAGATGTAGTTTAAATGTGCACTCAGCAATTGTCATGACAGGAATTGTAATTTTGCCATTTATGTAGGAAATCATGACCACTCGCATTCAAATGAAGACTGGAGTCACATCAGTAACCTTATAAAAGCTGTTTCATTCTACATGGAGAGGGTCCACACATGGGGGCTGCCATGTTAGAATCACATGACCAGCTGAACAATACTCCCTTAATCTCAGTTACCGTCCTGTTATTTGACACTTTCACGCATTGATTAAAGTATTAATGGCTGACTGTAAATACCAAATTTCTTCAATGGCATCTGAAACTCAAAACTATTGATTTTAAATAATACTGCATCCAAGCTGCTATAGGTGTCAGTGTAAGTCCAAGATGACACAAAAACAAAAGTTACTCAGTGCACCTTTAAACATACATAGCTTGCTGCCAAACTTTTGCTCTTACTTCCCCCATGACTAGGTCAAGACAGAATCTGTGGCATTGTTTCACATTTTCTGCAATGATTTATACATGGTTCAATGTGTTAAATTGAGCTGAAATAACTACACTTTTAGTTGGAAACAGAATACAATTATTCTAAAAATGTAATAAACAAACTGCACTGGAGATGTGTAAAACCTTTGAATAATGACGTTCCATTTCTGTGGAAATCTGCAGTTTCTACTGTATGTGCGCAGATTAAATGTGGGTCTGCCCATTTCCCAAATGGGTGAGACCTACTCAACTAACTATTCAGTTATTCAGTGGTTATGTAATTATAAACCATTTATCTGAAATCTGACATTTTTAGTGGGTTCATCATAGAATGTGTTTTGTAATTTCTTTGTAAAAGTCTTTTTGTAAATGCTGATTTTAGCAGGCCATTGATATAGCACTGAAATGTTTCTCTTTTTTTTACATTTCCATTGTCCCAAGCATAATGTGTAAAGTACCTGTTTTCTGACCAGTTGCAGACAGGTGGAGTGTTTGGTTAACTTGTTTAAAAACAGTGATTATTTTTGCAAGTCTGTTTGGTACCCAGGGTAGTGCAGAAATTACACCCTTTTTCACAAGATCTGAAGACAAGATCTGAATAGACAAGTAGCATATTATTTTCTGCTTATGAAACAGGACGAGTCTCTCTTTTCCTGCTTCACCTGCTCAAACCTGTTATTAAAATATCAACAGCCTTTAAAATGAAAATACAGTTCAATATAGTTTATAAGATCTACCGATTGTGTATCACAATCGACACACAATATGCAAGGAAAAAAAGAGGTATGATTAGTATTTACACAGTTAGTATGCAATACTATAACAAAAAGCTTCACTTTTGTGACAGGGACTTGTATGCTATGTCTAATGTGGCTTAGTTAGAATTAGAACAGCCTTCAAAGCAACATTAAGTTGTTTGTGATTGCCTCCTTTTAGACTAGATGAAATGATATTAAAACATCCTATAGCTCTTATTTTTTTGAAACCATAAAACCATTAGAGGGATGTGCACTGGTTTTACAGATCCCTGCATGGCTTATCTCCATATCTGAATGAATAGTGAACAGGTAGTGACCTAGTTTTTGCATGAAATCGTCTGAAAAATAACTGCAGCTACATGAATCTTGAAATGTATTAGATTTTTTTCTGGAACATGAAAACCTAATTGTGAATGTACTCCCTCATCTGGCTAAAGTACAACATTGAATTCAACATTGAAAATATTCACATCAGCCAGACTCCAGTGAAGGCATTCTGGTGAATCACTGGGGCATTGACTGAGTGTCTTCTAAGTAGATGAGCTTATCAGCTGTCCTCTCTATAACCAACAATTTGTGTATGCAGCAGGATACTGAGAAGTTGGCAACATCCATTCCAAGTTTGTGTTTCTGTGGCATCTCAGCCTCCTCTAGAGCAAAACTCTCAACAATCAAGCCACAGCTAAAGTACAACATTGAATTCAACATTGAAAATATTCACATCAGCCAGACTCCAGTGAAGGCATTCTGGTGAATCACTGGGGCATTGACTGAGTGTCTTCTAAGTAGATGAGCTTATCAGCTGTCCTCTCTATAACCAACAATTTGTGTATGCAGCAGGATACTGAGAAGTTGGCAACATCCATTCCAAGTTTGTGTTTCTGTGGCATCTCAGCCTCCTCTAGAGCAAAACTCTCTCCTAGTTTAAAATCACACACACATTATTACATACAGACTTAATGATAAAGCAACATACAAAGAGAATATACACTCACTGAGCACTTTAGAAGGAACATTATTTTCTTAATAAAGTGCCCCACATGGTCTTCTGCTGTTGTTGCCCATCTGCCTCATGTTTTGATGTGTTGTGAATTCTGAGATGCTGTTCTGCTCAATACAATTTAACAGTTTCATTTATGCATTTGGCAGATGCTTTTATCCAAAGCGACTTCCAGTGCACTTATTACAGGGACAATCCCCCCGGAGCAACCTGGATTAAGTGTCTTGCTCAAAGACACAATGGTGGTGGCTGTGGGGATCGAGCCATCGACCTTCTGATTAACAGTTATGTGCTTTAGTCCACTACGCCACCACCACTCACATTTTACAGAGTGGTTATCTGAGTTACAATTGCCTTTCTATCAGCTCAAACCAGTCTGGCCATTCTCAGTTGACCTCTCTCATAAATAAGGCATGTCCGTCCGCAGAACTGCTGCTTGTTTTTGGCACCATTCTGAGTAAACTCTAGAGACTGTTGTGCGTGAAAATTCCTGGAGATCAGCAGTTACAGATATACTCAAACCAGCCTGTCTGGCACCAACAATCAAGCCACAGTCAAAATCACGGAGATCAAATTTTTTGCCATGTTGGTTGATGTGAACATTAACTGAAGCTCCTGACCTGTATCTGCATGATTGTATGCATTGCACTGCTGTCACACTATTGGCTGGTTAGATAATCACATGAATAAGTAGGTGTACAGGTGTTCCTAATAAAGTTCTCAGTAGCCTAGTTTCCATCCTCCTTTCACGCTATTTTGTTATCGACAAAGTGAAAATGCAAAAAATACAATTGCGACATTTGCCGCCTTCTGCCCGTTTCCATTCAAATGGCCTTTTATCAATAAAAAGGGTGTGGGTGATGACGTCATGACTAAAAAGGTTTTGGTTTAGCTCAAAAGAAAACTGCCTTGAAGCCGTTTCCATTCATGAAATGTGTGTTTATCACTAATTCGCCTCCCAGATGTCAAATTAGCCAGTTTACTATCATTTTAATTTCTCAAATAAAAGCAATAAGAAGAGGAGGAATTGCAATCAAAAGGGAGAAGTTGCCTTTCTGATAGGACTGTAATATTGGTCCTGATGTTGCACCTATCGTAGGTTGGCACCGGTTCCGACCCGAAAGGGGATCGTCATGGTCCTGTTCAAACTGGTAACCTGCCGGCAAAAGTAGTGGGGAAACTTTCTGTCTCAGTATAAGGACCATCAATCGATGTGTATATGCGGTGTGCACAGCTATTAAAGAAAACAATTTACATGATTTAACAATCATTTTCCATGACTTTGAGGCAAATTTTCTTGATCATACATTTCCAAAAACATCTATGTACACATGCCAAATAAGAAAAATCCATGTCAAAATGTACCTCAGCATATCTTAACTAAAATGAATGACAAATGATAAGCTATGTCGTTTACTAGAAAATAAAAATTGTATTTAAATAACGCTCACTGACACACCAGTATGACTGTTAAATAATATAATGTGTCAATCTTTGAGAACTCCATTGTTTAGCCTTCATAAACATAAATGACTCAGAGAGACAAGAATGTTTGAAGAAAAAAAAAAGAGTAAAAGGAAATAAAAGTGTCCAGTAACACAGACATTAACTTAATTAAGATTAAAACAGCAGACTTTAATGGTGGAGGCGCATTACGTCCCAATGCAAGATAACTCCAATGAAAAAACAAATATTTTAGGATAAATGAGAAACACGTGTGTTTGTTTTAGTGCAACTGATGTCATTTTAGTGTTCTGTACTGCGGTCTGCAAAACAGTATTCACATTAACAAATTTTCATGTGAACTGTGCTCTGTTTCGGACTAAACTGCCAGTGTGAAACCCCCTGCTTTTGCTCCGGTACACTGATGCGAATCTTGAAAGAAAGATCAAGGGACATCAGTGACAACCAGCGCAGGTCTTCTCTCATGTTTTCCATTAAAAACAGGAGAATGTATGTGATACTGAGACTTTTAATGATTGCTCCTCAAGAAGTGAATAATAACACTGCTCAGACTCACAAGCAAACATCCCAATAAGCTTAATTAACATGGCAAGTTATTACATAAAAACATTTAAAGCCTTAATATATTCAAACAATAATGTAAATATCCACGCGGGCTCTGAGTAGCGCTTATTCACGTAACTCTGCGATCGCGCCAAACTTGAAGAATTATTAGCACACTTGTACTCCTGAAAATATTTTTTTGAAAATTACATGCGCATGTATCATCCACTTCTACCCTCCTGATACCACCACGAAACATCTCCATTCCCGCCGCCTCTGGTGTTTCGGGAGTTAGAGGCTTCCAGCGAAAAGTATGGTGTATCGTTGCTTCCTGCCTTAGTCCAGGACACGGAACACTCGACATCCCTCAACAGGAAGTGTCAAAATTAATACCCATCTCAGAGAACACTTTGTAGAAAAAGACTACAGGATTAAATTTGTTCGCCGTCCTCCACGTTTCAACGGCGTGGTTTCCAGTACCGTGAAACCGGAGCAAGCATGTCTACTGTGGAAAGAACTGCAAAAAGGGTCAAAGGGACCATAGAACATGTTCCTCTTCCAGAGAAAGAGTCAGGTTATTACAGCAGATACTTCCTGGTACCCAATAAGGGTGGGGGTTGCGTCCGATCTTAGATCTTCGAGGCTTGAATCGCTCAGTCAGGGTGTTCATGTTCAAGATGCTAACTATCAAGATGGTCGTGTCCCAAATCCAACATCATGATTGGTTGGTCACGATCGATCACATGGACACATACTTTCATATAGAAATTCTGCCACAACACAGGAAGTTCCTGAGGTTCGCTTTCGGGGGCGAAGCCTTTCAATATCGGGTTCTTACATTCGACCTATCCCTATCACCCCGCACATTCACAAAATGCATGGATGCAGCACTGGCTCCTTTGCGACTCCGGGGCATCCACATTCTGAATTACGTAGACGACTGGCTGATACTAGCACAGTCTCAAGAACTGAAAGTTCAGCACAGGGATATCGTCTTAGCACATCTGGTTTCTCTGGGTCTGAGGCTCAACGTCAAAAAGAGCCTTCTCTCTCCTACTCAGGGAATTATCTGGGAGTTGTATGGAATTCGATCCCGATGCGGGCACAATTGTCTCCCGCTCAAATCGTGTCCATTCAGAACACCCTGAGCCAAGTCAGGATAGGTCAAGGTTGCACTGTTCATCAGTATCAATGAATACTAGGTCTCATGGCATCTGTGTCCTTGGTGATCACTTTGTGCCTTCTGTACATGAGACCGTTTCAGTTGTGGCTCAAAGCCAGGGGATTTCACCCAAGGGCCAGTCCCCTAAGGCTAATAAGGGTTATGGGCTGCGTGCTTCGTACCCTTTCTATGTGGTTCAGACCCTGGTTATTTACTTTGGGTCCCACTCTTGCAGTCGCAAGTTGCTAACAACAGACACTTCCCTGACGGGCTGGGGAGTGGTCTTCCAGCTCAAGGGGAATGGGAGGGTCAACAGCTCGATTGGCACATCAACTGCCTTGAGTTGATGGCTGTATTTCTGTCCCTGAAATACTTCCTCCAGCATTTGAGAGGCTGCCATGTCCAGGTGCAGGTGGACAACACAGCAGCAGTCTCTTACATAAATCATCAAGGAGGTCTACGTTCCACAGACTGGCATGTTAGATTCTCCTTTGGGCCCAGGGCAAGCTCCTGTCAGTCAGGGCAGTTTATATCCCTGGATGCTTGAATATGGGAGCAGATTTACTGTCCAGACAGAAAATACCGACGGAGAAATGGAAACTCCACCCAAAGGTAGTGGAACAAATCTGGGTGATATTTTACATGGCAGAAGTGGACCTCTTCGCCTCTCAACAGACAGCGCAATGTCCCCTCTCTTCTCTCTGAGTCACCAAGCCCCCCTGGGTCTGGACGCGATGGCAGATACATGGCCCAGAATGCACCTGAATGCATTTCCCAGTAAGGGTCCTGCCTCTTACTGATAGTGTCGCGCTGGCCGAACAGGGTATGATTCTCGGAGATAATGTCTCTCCTTGACGGCTCGCCTTGGCCGATTCCGGACAGGAGGGATCTTCTGTCTCAGGGGAAGGGGACAATATTTCATCCCTGGCCCGAGCTGTGGAACCTTCATGTTTGGCCCCTGAAGGATACCAACTGAGGGACACTGGGCTTTCACCTGAAGTTATCAAGACCATTCTAAGTGCTAGGGCTCCCTCTACTAGTTGAAGTAAATATATATAGCCAAAAGTATGGGATGTCATTGACTTATTTGGTTCAGATGGTGTCAAGCGTGTGAGGAGTACAAAAACAAGTGTGTCTTGCCCACAGTCAAGCATAGTGGTGGGAGTGTCATGGTCTGGGGCTGCATGAGTGCTGCCGGCACTGGGGAGCTACAGTTCATTGAGGGAACCATGAATGCCAACATGTACTGTGACATACTGAAGGAGAGCATGATCCCCTCCCTTCGGAGACTGGGCCGCAGGGCAGTATTCCAGCAAGATAACGACCCCAAACACACCTCCAAGATGACCACTGCCTTGCTAAAGAAGCTGAGGGTGAAGGTGATGGACTGACCAAGCATGTCTCAGACCTAAACCCTATTGAGCATCTGTGGGGCATCCTCAAACGGAAGGTGGAGGAGCACAAGGTCTCTAACATCCACCAGCTCTGTGATGTCATCATGGAGGAGTGGAAGAGGACTCCAGTGACAATCTGTGAAGCTCTGGTGAACTCCATGCCCAAGAGGGTTAAAGCAGTGCTGGAAAATAATGGTGGCCACACAAAATATTGACACTTTGGGCCCAATTTGGACATTTTCACTTAGGAATGTTCTCACTTTTGTTGCCAGCAGTTTAGACATTAATGGCTGTGTGTTGAGTTATTTTGAGGGGACAGCAAATTTACACTGTTATACAAGCTGTACACTCACTACTTTACATTGTAGCAAAGTGTCATTTCTTCAGTGTTGTCACATGAAAAGATATAATCAAATATTTACAAAAATGTGAGGGGTGTACTCACTTTTGTGAGATACTGTATATATATATATATATATATATATATATATATATATATATATATATATATATATATATATATATATATACATATATATATATATAGGCACATCACACGAGCAAGAATGCGATATGGCCCTACATCAGCACAGCAGTGCTGATTGCGAGTGTGTATGGAATTTGTGTACGGAACTACTTTATTATGCGACCGATTAGAATGATGCGTCTAAGCCTCTGTTAGTAATTCAAAATGTTCACTTCAGAAATAGTATCATGGCTTGTGCTGTTTCTAACAAGTCATTGGATAAACAAGGATAGTCGGATGGAGATGTGTGTTTGTGTGTGTGTGTGTGTGTGTGTGAGAGAGAGAGAGAGAGAGAGAGAGAGAGAGAGAGAGAGAGAGAGAGATGGAGCATGTGCGATCACCTGTTGCCACACCCAATCATAGATGCTTACAGCTTTCTCAGTGGAATATAGACATCCAAGCGGGCTATTCCTCTCTATTTCTTGTATATGTATGTATATATATATATATATATATATATATATATATATATATATATATATATATATATATATATATACAGTATATACACACACGTACATATCTTACATACAAAATATACTCAATTTCTGTGTATTAAAGGTCCACTTAGTCATTTTTTCCTCATTAAAAAGTTAAACTCCTAAAGACATGAATTGTAATTTTGCAATATACTCTATGTAGGACATCATGACCACTCACATTAAACTGAAGACTCCAGTCATGTCAATTACCTTATAAAAGCTGTTTTATTCTACATCGAGAGGGTCTACACATGGGGGCTGCCATTTTAGAATCACATGACCAGCCGAACACTACTCGCTTAATCTCAGTAACCATCCTGTTATTTGACACTTTCACTCATTGATTAAAGTAATCATGGCTGAGTGTGAATGCTAAATTTCTACAACTGAAAACTATTGATTTTAATTGATGCTGCACCCAAGTCGTTAGGTGTCAGTATAAGTCTAAGATGACACAAAGACAAAAGTTACTGAGTGCACCTTGAAGCTTATCAGGTAAATATATCTTGTTTAGAGAATGGTAAAAAAAAATGCAGTGTTGATAGTAATTACATGACAATAAATGAAAATAAACCTATTTAGCTATTTTCAATGTAATTTTTAACACTTAAAAACTTGACACACCATGCATCTTTTCATCTAATCTAGTCTTTTACTGAAGCTGAGACAGTCACATTACCTACTTTTTTCATGGCTGGACTGGTTATCTGGCATACCGGGCATTTTCCTGGTGGGCCGACACTCTTTGGGGCCGATCAGGGGTGGACTGGCCATCGGGAGAACCGAGGGTTCTCCCCCCATTCAACAAGTTTTGGGCCAGTTGCCATGTAAAATCCCAGGCCATTTTTTCTTCCCAGTCCAGCCCTGGCTGCAGTAGATTCAATGAACTTTAAACACATGTTCTTTTTTTGTGTTTCTGAAGGGAGAAATGTCAAATTCATTGAACTGGCTCCTATGAAATGGCTTACATTCACATAACCCTCATATCTATGTAAATAGTAATCTGAGGCGATTTGATCTTCTTTTTCTGTTCACGGATTGGCATCATTCTAACTGACACAGAGGGCAAAACTAATCTCAGGATCCTGTTGAGTGAGAATGAAATACTGAGACTTGCACAGAGACGTGAAGGTATGATAAGTAGTATTATTACAAACATGTGTTTTTGAAATGTGTGTGCCTCACCCTTACACCTGGGGCAATAATGGACATGTGCTGTATGTGTGTGTGAGAGAGTTTGAGTGTGTGTAAGGTTGATATAGATAGAAAAACATGGAGAAAAAAAGAGAGGATGGGAGTAACCAAGTGAAAAATACAATTTTACACAGAAAAATTGCTGCCCATGTAGCTTATAAATAAGGTTATAGATCACTGAGTCCATTTTGGGCATAGGAATGACCCATTTTGATGTGTAATTGCTGTAGTACAAGCTAAACCAAGCATGTAATTGAAAGCGTGCAACTGCTGCATTGAGGTGCAGGAGCAAGAGAATCCTTTACATAAGTATGCTGCTTTAAGGGTATAAGAAATCACCACGTCACGGCTGAATGACACTAAGACCCCTAAATATAGGCATAGAGAATTACACTTAACCAAGGTGGGGAAAATATTGCCCAGCTGTGAGAGTATGTGTTCTGACACATGCTCAAGGGGATGAAAACATCTTTAAATCTTTCATTGGCCTTGGCTCAAGCATCCTCTCCAAATAAACAATTTAATGCCACTTTTACATTCTTTTCAACTGGTAGAGCAGGCAAATGAACCCAGACCATCAGCAATTGAACTATTCAAGGGACAAGAAGGACATCTTTGATGAAATGGCAACTGAAGGATGTTTTTAAGCCATTTTTTGTCATGGGCTCTATTTTCATCTTGTCCCTTGAATCCAATACAAATTGGAGGCAATAAGACTGCAAAATGTGGCAGATGCTCTGATTTCATGTCAACTAGCCTGTTTCGATTTTTTTTTCTATAGGGATGAACATTATATATTTATTTACTATGAACTATGTTTTACAAATACATATTTTTTATCTTAATCTGTTATATCCATTACTTAAGAGTATGAAAAAAATATTAATAAAAAAATGGTTAAACGTGAGCTGACATATGCATTCTGACCCACATGCCCTCTCTCCCTCTCTCTCTCACCCAGCAGTAAGTGATGCTGGCAGCGATGGAGAGCAGGGTAACAAGGAGCACAATGCTATAGCCATATTCCTTCTCTTCTCCTGTTCAGCTTGCTGCAGCTCCCACCATTCAAGATTACTGAACTGACAGCACTCCCCCATGTAGCCCGGCACACATCTGTACCATACATACAGATTGCATCATTAAACACAGCATTATTTATTTCTCCTTGCTGGATACAGAGGGCGGAAACAATAAAATGGTCTGCAGAATACGCTTAATGGGTGTCCTTATTGTCAAGGGCAGACAGCCAATAAAAAGCATAGTCATTTTAAATACAAGACTGCCATCTGCTGCTTGCAGCTTGTATTTTATGGCTTTAAAGGGTTAGTTCACCCCAAAATGAAAATGCTGTGGTCATTTACTCACCCTTATGTTGTTCCACAGCCAGTATGACTTTCTTTCATCCGTGGAACACAAAAGGAGAATTTTAGGGATGGAAAACCTCAGTCACCATTCACTTGGGTTGTATAGTAAATAAAATGTAATGAAAGCCAATTGTGACTTAGGAATAATACCTCCCTAACACCAGGACAAAGAAAATCACACATGTCTGGAGCAACATGAGGATGTGAGCATGAATTTAAATGGTTTTGGGAGGACTATGACTTTAAGGAATTTGTGGACCATTCAAAGACATGGATTATGATAAACGAAATAAATGATTAGACAGATCAGGTTAAAGTTTCGAAAGGATTCTCTCTGACAAAGCCATATATGCAGATACTTGCATGCAGGCGTATGACTGGGAAATAGAGGCACACTCCTTCATACAGACAGTAGGAGTCATGTGTTGAGGGGCAACTCTGCACAGTGTTGTGTTGCAATGGAAAAGTAACATCAAGTGGACTACTTGTACTAGGGGGCGCCCTTAAACTCCTCTGCAACAAGAAACGGAGCATAAAAATTAGGTCACTATACCACAAAATGTTGCATCATACATTGGCTGCTAAATGTAAGTGCATTACCCTTTTACATAAACTCAAATTTACAGGTCCTATTACGTAACTGCTTATAGTCTCTATGCATAACTACACATACTGTAACAAGGCTGTGTAACATTTGAGAAGTAACTGGTTCTGTAAAACATTTAAAATGCAAATCTTACCCTGACAGCTGAATCCAGTGCCTGTGTTACCAGATGTACATCTGCACTGAAATTTTCCTACTATGTTCAGGCACTCTGCATGCACATCACAGCAGTGACATGCGGTGATGTCTTAAAGAGGCTAGGCACTGAGTTATGAAAGCCAGATTACCTGATTTATTGTTTAAGCTAATAATACGTAATAACAGTGAACGTTACACACAAGCGCGGCATATCAAGAAATGTACAAATCAGGATGTATATCGTGTACTCACACTCTCTCTCTCTCTCTCTCTCTCTCTCTCTCTCTCTCTCTGTCTCTCACGCACACACACACACACACACACACACACACACACACACACACACACACACACACACACACACACACGTGCGTAAACAGTGAACGTTATGCATTTATCAGATCCTTCAAAACCTCTTGGTTTTCCTTTACCTTTTCATTGTGGTAGGTTATATTCAGCTTCCTTTGCTCGTCAAGTGCAAGGTCGATCCGAGATTTTCCAAAGGTTTTCAGTGTAATTTGACACTGGATGTGAGCTGACAACTTTTCATGCTTGGTTAAAGCTGCGGGCAGGTTGTTCAAATCACAATATCCCGCTGAAGTCCAAACAGTCTGACTGGTTGAAAGAAGCAGGCAGGGATAGCAGTACAGCCGCTGATTGTTAGCACAGCCACATAGCCAATCTTTTCTTACATACCAATCAGTTTGAAATGATCGGATAATTTTTGGGCCCCATCTAAGGCTGGCGTAGACCTCCCTCTTGCAATTAACTCCTATTTGGAATTAAAATCGAGCTTGGAAAAATTTCTTAATTCCGTGATTACGGCTGGTGCTGTCATTTTGAATTTGGCGGGATTAGGCATGTACGCTAGCTGTGGTGTAATGACGTTAGCTACGCAAATGTCCAGGAATATCTCGATTTTAATTGGTCCATGTCTGATACATGTAACGGAGATGATTACGGGCATAACATATTTACGCCAAAAGGCACAGCAGATTTGTGCTTTTTGCCGTACGTGTTAAAGAATACAGGATCGAAGTGCGCATGCGCAACATGGGTTTTCCGCGTGTCGTCTGCAATGAATGGACCGTAAAAGCACTGCTTATTCTACCATTTGTTTTTAGTTGATTATGCGTAACTGCTACATTTGTCATCATAACGTCTAAACAATTGGAATAACACACATATTGCATGTATAAATCACAAGAATAAAAAGTAAAAATCCAGATACAAGTTTATTATTTAATAAACATTTTATTTTTGAATTTTGGCAGGGTAGGCAGTGCTTGCCTACCCAGACCGCACGTCAGTGCATCACAGTCATGCATATCTAATGGACACTCATCTACATCTGTAAAAACACTAGAGGTGTGAATCTTCACTGGCCTCACGATTCGATGCCATTACGATTCAAATGGTAACGATTCGATTATAAAACGATTCTCCATGCATCATGATACATCTTGTCCTTCAATTTCGTTCTTTTTTCAGTATCTTCAAAATTTATTTTTTACTCTATTTATTCTCTTTCAGCTTTTTATTTAACAGCTGTTTTAAAAATCAGAACGAGTTGCATTACATAAACTGGCCTTTTACATTCAGTATGATCTGTGAACAAAACATGGAATATCCACAATATTAAACAAATGGTTCTATAGTTTAAAAGAGCATCTCGGTTTTTTCAGTTTCTTTCTTTAGAACCTTATAAAAAATATTTTAAAAGCACACAAAAAAAAATTGGTTCTCTATCAAAACACAGTGAATAAATTACTTCAACTGATTATTTTATTATTTTTTATTTTTGTTTAAGCATTGTACATAATTTAATAGTATTTAATTATTATTTAAAAATGAGAAAAAAAGAGAAAAAACTATTAAATTAAAACTTCACAAACGTCTACCTCGTCGTTATTTTCTTCCGTGTTTTCCCCGTTGTGTGCAAATCAGTAAAATGATGGGTGCGAGCTCATCTTTCAAGTTATTTGTTGTCTTATCATAAACTATTCCGTTGCTATGTGCGTGGGGTTGTGAAAGAATTTCGGGATCGTAGATTCATTTGGGCACAAATGGTCGTGTGTTTGATACAGCTGGCCTGCAAACAGTCGTGTTTGTGCACTTGACTTTAGTATGCCCTTAACTCGCGTCTTTGTTTCCACATGTGTCTTTGACGCGCACCACTGCTCTGCCGGGATTTATACTGAACTCAGAATCGATTCTGATTCATTTGAAAATCGATACAGAATTGTTTGAGTATGAATCGCGATGCATTGCTGAAATATTTTTTCCAACAGCTCTAAAAAAAACACACACATGCATATTAGGGATGGTAAGATTCACTGATTAGCATCGGTGCATCTGCATAAAAGTTAACGATGCGATGCATCGATTTAAAAAAGTTGGCATTTGTATCGCGATGCATCGTTTAATATTTGCATCGGTAAAAAACAGTTGTTTTTTTTAGATATAATTATTAGTAGATGCGCTATACTTTTATTGTTTGGAAAGTTATTTGTGACCAATATTTTATATGTAGATTGATTTCTCCTCTCTAAACTGTTTCTCGTGCACGTTCTCTCATCACCACTGCTGCTAGGTGAACATGACGCATCACAACACTACGGAGACCGAGGCCTGTCCTCAGTCATATAGAACAGGGGTGCCCAATACTGCGATCACAATCTACCAGTCGATCGCAAAGGCAATGCTGGTAGATCACACAAAATGTAAATGTGCTTTTGTTAAATTTGTATAAAAATAAATATAATGTCTTTCCTTCTTTTAGTTTTTGTCTGACTTGCACTTTTTTTTTTTCTCTAACTACTGCCCGGATTATGCAAAACTGTCTGATTCCATTCAGTGCAAATCACCAGAATAAGGTAAATGCCCTGGCTATTGTAATATTGTGCTGTAGGTGTTTTGGGTTTAGTGTTAAAACTGAATGATATCAAAATGTTTTTTTTTTTATTAATTAGAAGATGAATTCCATGTAGGGATAGGCTACATGCAGTAGTCCCAACAAGCTTCTTTTTGTAAACAAAACTTTGTTTTTTTTTAGTTGGTAAATCTTATGAGTTGGTCAAAAAAAAAAAAGAAAAGCGCAGGCACCCCTGACATAGAATATAGACGAACATGGCAGACGCAGAGTTGCATTTTCCACCATATAATTACAAATCCAATGTTTGGAAACACTTTGGGTTTTATAAGAGAGATGGAGATTTTGATAAAACCATGAAGTTTGTAAAATATGTCATGAAATATGTATAAATATACAGTCAGTACGACTAATTTAAAGTTACAGAACATTTATTCATTGTTTATCCCTGAGCATCCTTAAGTTGTGTCACTGTTAAATGTGTGAACTGTTAAAAGTGTAAAAAGGAGACAGAACAGGAAAAGTTATTTAATCTTACATTTTTTGTTTGTTTTTTGCACTACAAAGGCCTTTTTGTGAAAGGTCCATGCCTTAGAAGTCAGAAGGCACTTAAGTTAATTTATGATTTGCCGTCTGTCTGAACCAAAGAAATAAAAGCTAACTATCTGTAGCCTACCATAGTGCATAGCATCATATTTTTTCCCATTGCATTGTATTGCATTGAATGCATTGTGTTGAATCGAAATCGGATCGAAATCGGATCGCACTGCATCATAATAGCAGTGAATCGGATCGCATCGGTATGTATCTTTAATGTATCGTATCATTGGCTATGCATCGAGATGCGTATCGCATCGGCCTCAGTTATGGAGATGCATCCAAATGCACATATAAAGAGGTATGGCACTGGAAAGAAAATGTATGTAAAAGAGATTTGTATATACAGTGGGGGCCAAATTTGAGGCTACTAGTGAAAATTGTTCCATTTTTTTTTTTACATTGTGGGTACATTTAAGTTGAAAAAATAACATTAATTTCAGAATTTCTTAGTATTTCTTTCATATAAGTTTGGAGCATGACAGCATGCATTCAAGCCGGTATGGATAGCAGAGCTTTGTTAAAAACCTGATGCTATGTATCTGAATTTTTTTTAAAGAAGGTAAATTGGTCATTGCCACAAATTACCTTATTTGATTAGTGACCTATGAACAGTGCAAAATTACCTTGATTAGTGACCTATGAATATTTCTTTATTTTACATCCTAACATTTCTTTGTTTTCGATTTTTTCAAAATCCTAAACCTTCCATGTATTTATCACATACAGAAATCTGATATATGGCAATGTATACAATGTATTTTTATCATGTATTACATATTTACAGCGTTGGGTAAATTACTTAAAAATAGTAATCCACTACAAATTATTAATTATTTCTCTAAAAATGTAATCAGATTTATTTACTGATTACTTCATTTACAAAGAAATAACATTAATAATTACTCTACTTTAAAGTTACTTTCTAATTTTTTTTTCCATTCAACAAATTCTAAATAATGTCTATATTTCTTTCTTGTTTATTGTTACACACAAGCCATACACTCAGCACCTCACATTTCTCTTTCTCAGTGACTAATTATGGGGCCATAAATAATGTATCCTACATAAATAATATATTAGAAATAAGCATAACCCTATAATGTACTTAAAAGTCATTAAATTAATTGAAAGTCAGTAACTGTTATCTGATTACAAGACATTACACTAATTTTTTTTCGATTACTGTAAACAATTACAGATAACACCCAACACTGTATATTTATTACATAAGCAAGCTAGTGTGTCTCTACGTAATCTAGTTTTGCACCAACAGTGTTGTAGGCCAGTTTTTATTATGTGTGTTTTGTCGTACCCATACAGTGATGACCATCTCCAATGAATCCAGTTTTGCACTGGCAGAAATATCCACCTCTTGTGTTCACACAGACTGAGAACTGCTACACTCTGCCAGGCATACTGTGCATTCATCAATATCTGTGGAAACAAAAACACACACAATGGTCAATACTGTATGTGTGCAGGTAAACAAATTCAAATTTACATAAAGATTGATCAGTGCATTCAATAACAGGCATATACTCCACCCACACATGGAAACTACTCATCAATATCCATACACACAAATCCAGCTTCGGACTTACATCACATACCACCTGTTTATACCAAATCTATACCAAGTCTATAGCAAAACAAAATCATCTGACATCTGGTGAAAACACACACAGAGGCATGCTTTCACACACTTACCCACACATAGCTCCCCATCACCAGTGAAACCTCTCACACACTGACCCACTGCTCTGCCTCCCTCCAGGGTGCAGTGAGCGCTGACATCACAATTAAGAGTCACTGTTACGATGTGGACGAAGACAGAGGTAGACGAGGAGGTGGGATCCACATGCAGTTCTTTATTTAAATCAAAGTGAAGACAAAATACACAGGAACAAAATAAAACATCCACGGGGGGACACAACTGAAACTAAAACAAGAAAACATCGAGGGTACACAGATGAGCAAGGTGGGATAACAATGGCGAAACATGGAGCAACCATAACATAAACATTAAACAACATTCACAAACAACGACCGACAGAGACTGAACAAACAACCAGGGTTTAAATACAGAAAGGAACAAACAAGGGAATGAGGGACACCTGGGGATATAATCAGGGAAGGAGGAACAATCAGGGGAAAACCAATCATAAAAAGAAACCACAAAGGACTACAAAACCCAAACAGGAAACAGGAACTAAACTTCCACATAAAAGCACAAAAACAAAAGACAACAGTGAACATGACAGAATCCCCCCTCAAAGGATCGGATTCCAGACGATCCTAAAACAAAAATGACAAAAACCCCACAAAAAACAAAACAAAATGAGGGCACCAGGGGCAAACAGACAGACCAAGGGGGTACGACGGGCAGACAGACAGACCAAGGGGGTACAAGGGGCAGACAGACAGTCCAAGGGGGCACAGAGGGCAAGAAGGCAGTCCAAGGGGCAGGGACAGGTTCAGGAGGCCTGGGAGGTGGCCACAAGACAGGGATAGGTTTAGGAGGCCTGGGAGGTGGCCACAGGACAGGGACAGGTTCAGGAGGCGGAGCTGAGGGAGGCTCTGGAGACGAAGCTGAGGAAGGCTCGGGAGGCTCAGGAGGCGGTGCTGAGGGAGGCTCAGGAGGTGGTGCCGAGGGAGGCTCAGGAGGCGGTGCCGAGGGAGACTCAGGAGGCGGTGCCGAGGGAGACTCAGGAGGCGGAGCTGAGGGAGGCTCGGAAAGCTCAGGGGCCTCAGGAGGCGGAGCTGTGAGAGGCAGAACCTTGGAAAGCTCTAGAGGCTCAGGGGGCGGCGCCGTGGAAGGCTCAGGAGGCGGAGCCCTGGCAGGCTCTGGAGGTGGAGCCGTAGGAGGCTCTAGAGGCTCAGGCGGCGGAGCTGTGGGAGGCCCAGGAGGCGGAGTCGAGGGAGACTCAGGAGGCGGAGCCAAGGGGGGCGGAACCATGGAAAGCCCTGGGGCCTCAGGAGGCGGAGCCGAGGGAGGCTCGGGAGGCGGAGCTGTAGGAGGCTCTGGAGTCTCTGGGAGAAGAGGCGTAGGAGGTTCGGGAGGCGGAGCCGTAGGAGGCTCGGGAGGCGGAGCCCTAGGAGGCTCGGGAGGTGGAGCAGAGGGAGGCTCAGGAGGCGGAGCAGAGGGAGGCTCAGGAGGCAGAGCCCTGGGTGGCTTGAGAGGCTCGAGAGGAGGAGCCCTGGAAGGCTCGAGAGACTTGAGAGGCGGAGCCCTGAGAGACTTGAGAGGCGGAGCCCTGGGAGGCTCGAGAGGAGGAGCCCTGGAAGGCTCGAGAGACGGAGCCCTGGGAGGCTCGGGAGGCGGAGCCCTAGAAGGCTCGGGAGGCACTGGCTCTGGGATGGTCATGGCTACTGGCGCTGGCTCAGGGACAGTCGAGGCTACAGGCACTGGCTCAGGGACGGTCGAGGCTACAGGCGCTGGCTCGCTGACCGGGGATGACGAGGGCTCAGGCTCGCTGACCGGGGATGACGAGGGCTCAGGCTCGCTGACCGTGGCTGATGTGGGCGCAGGCTCACTCACAGTGACAGGCGTGGGCTCTGGCTCGCAGACCGGGGCAGGCGTGGGCCGGGAGGCGGAAGCCAGTCTTCTCTTCCTCCTCCGGGCAGACAAAGTGGACCGTGCAGGCTCATTGACAGCGACAGGCATGGGGGTTGGCTCGCTGACAGGTGGGGCAGGCGTGATGGGAAGAGCCATGGGCGAGTGGAAGGTCACCATTGCGAGAGGTGAGGTTGGGTCCTCCTCTGCCATGCCCACAGTGAGTGGCGAGCCGCTGACCAGCAAAGACTCTTCCACAAAATCGCAGAGCTTCCAGCCGCGCGTCGCCGGTGGCAACAGCTCCTTGAGCGAATCGTTCAGATTAGCCCGGAAGAACACCACCTGGGAGGAGTCTGGGAAGTCGGTAGCCCACGCTAGGTCCAGGAAGTCTCTAATGTGGTCCTCCACCGGGCGGCTTCCTTGCCTCAGGTTCAGGAGGTGGCAGCTTGCCTGAAGAACCGCTGGATCCATTGCGGTCGGTCGTTCTGTTATGATGTGGACGAAGACAGAGGCAGACGAGGAGGTGGGATCCACGTGCAGTTCTTTATTTAAATCAAAGTGAAGACAAAATACACAGGAACAAAATAAAACATCCACGGGGGGACAAAACTGAAACTAAAACAAGAAAACATCGAGGGTACACAGAACTTGATGAGCAAGGTGGGATAACGTAACCTCGGTTCCCTGAGAGGAGGGAACGAGTATTGCGTAAGTAGCTTACGCTATGGGAAAACTCAGTTTCTCGAGAAATATTGAAGTCTTTATGTAAAACGCATTGCAGCTGCACAGCAGACAGCAATGAGCGAGGCAGCTCGGTCATTGGCTGTGCTGTGGCAACTTGTTCGAACCAATGACGGGGCGACTCTGAACGCGCGACCAATAAGCGCGCTTCACGCCAGCGCTCAGAGCCCGCCAAGATTAGCGTGGCTAAGGCTATATATTAGGCGCCCGTCATGAGAGTTCTTTAGGTTCAATCGACTGAAGCTGAACTGACCAAGCACAAGCACGGCAGCTTACGCAATACTCGTTCCCTCCTCTCAGGGAACCGAGGTTACGTTAGTAACCGAGTCGTTCCCTATCGAGAGGTCTCTCCTATTGCGTAAGTAGCTTACGCTATGGGAACACCATGCAAAACGCCGTGCGTGCTGACTTCGCTCTATAAAGCCAGAGGCGGATGCCTGAGCCTTAAAGCAAAGTGATTAACAAGCCGGCCAACGGCGAGCTATATAATGGGAAAATACAGAGCGCCTTTGCCCCAAGGAGGTCCATGGTGGGCGCTCATTGTAAAAACACAAGCACATAACTTATGTACTGATTTTTCTATGTATTGATATGCATAAAAATCCTCTAAGTCAGTCAGAGACGGACCTATAAGGGAGGAGATAATGCTCAGCATATACATACTCCAGTCCATTCTATAGTCAGGCTGATAGAATGTTGGAATGCAATGAGGGGACCTGTAGGTTATAAAACCTGATAAATGTCGAAGGCGAGGCCCAGCCTGCCGCCGCACAAATATCTTCAATGGGTATCCCACTCGACCACGCCCACGAGGAGGCCATGCTCCTCGTAGAGTGCGCTCTGACGCCTAAGGGGCATTGAAGGCCCTTGGCTTCATAAGCCAGCGCTATAGCATCCACTATCCAGCGCGATATTCTTTGCTTTGAAACTGCGAGACCTTTAGTGCGGCGGCCAAAGCATACGAATAATTGTTCCGTCTGTCTGAACGGGGCAGAACGTTCCAAATATACTCTGAGCGCCCTGACCGGGCAGAGTATTAAAAAGGCGAGTACACTTGGTATCTCGCACGATTTGGGGTTCAAGCTCTTGGTATCACACCAGTCACTGAACACTTTCCACTTTTGGGCATATAAGCGTCTCGTAGAGGGCGCTCGCGCCTCTGTGATGGTTCTCAAAACTCCACTGGTGAGGTTCTCGGGAACCTGTTGAGGGGCCATGCATGGAGGGCCTACAGATCGGGGCGGGGATGAAGAATCATCCCGTTGGCCTGCCTGAGGAGGTCTAGCCTCAGCGGAATCGGCCATGGGGCAGATTGCATCATCTGCATCAGTTCTGGAAACCACGTCTGGTTTTTCCAGAGAGGGGCTACCAGGAGCACTGCACATTTCACTTCCCTGATCCGACTGATGACCTGAGGTAGCATCGCGATCGGGGGAAAAGCATACAAGGGGCGGCTCGGCCAGACTTGGGCGAGCGCGTCTGTGCTCTTTGAGAAGAAAAGGGGGCAGTGCGCATTTTCCCTGGAGGCGAAGAGGTCGACTTCCGCCTGGCCAAAGGTTTGCAATAACCACTTAACCGTCAGGGGGTGGAGAGACCATTCTCCTGGGAGAACCTTGTCTTTGGACAGCATGTCCGCTCCCTGGTTCAGGGCACCTGGCACATGCGCTGCTCTCAGCGAGCGCAAGTGGTGCTGTGACCATGAGATGAGCTCCCTGGCCATAGAGTGCAGGGAGCTCGACCTGAGTCCACCCTGGTGATTTATATACGATACTACCGTCATGTTGTCCGTTTGGACCAGGACGTGTTCGTTTTTCAGGTACGGAAGCAGGGCTCTGAGAGCCAAGGCGACCGCTTTCATTTCCAGACAGTTTATATGTAGGCGCTTTTCCGGGTTTGACCAAAAGCCGGAGACAGGCCTGCCCTCGTAAAGGGCCCCCCATCCTATTTTGGAGGCATCTGTCGTGATCATTTTTCTCCGTGTGTTCACGCCCAGACTCACGCCGGTTCGATACGAGTCGACGGCTTTCCAGGGCGTCAGGGCTTTTATACAGCCGTGATTTGCTCTGATTAAAAAGTGGCCCGAGCGCCACTCGTGAGTGGGGACACGGCTCTTGAGCCAGCGTTGGAGAGGACGCATGTGCAACAATCCTAGCTGGAGTACAGCTGATGCCGAGGCCATGAGACCGAGCATCCTTTGAAATCATTTGACGCTCTGATGAGAGGCACGCCGTCATCTGCACTGAGTCTAGCACTATTCCCAGAAAGGAGATATTCTGGCTGGGGGATAGCACGCTCTTTGCAAAATTGATTCTCAGACCCAGGCATTCTAGATGGCTGATAATTCAAGATCTGTGCATCGTTAACTGACTCTCTGATTGTGCTATGATTAGCCAATCGTCGAGGTAATTCAGTATTCACACTCCCCGCTGTCTCAGGGGGGAAAGTGCTGCGTCCATACATTTCGTGAATGTACGGGGGGCCAATGATAGGCAGAATGGTAGTACTGTGTACTGGTATGACTGTCCCTCGAAAGCGAATCTCAGAAAAGGCCTGTGATGAGGCGCTATCGGAATGTGAACATAAGCGTCTTTCAAATCCACTGATAGAAACCAATCCCCGGGGCGAACTTGCGCGAGGATATGTTTGGTCGTTAACATTCTGAACGAGCGAATCATTAAAGCTTGGGCCCCACCGCAAATTGCCTTGTGCTAACACTGAGCTTACAGCTGTCAGAGGCGCGGGCGCGCGCTGAGCAGCCTTGTTGAGTGCCGAGTGCAGGGGTGCGTGTGAGATTACAGGCACGCGCGCTATCTCCGAAATGCTCGCAGCATGAGCTGGAGAAATGTTTGAAACTGTATGGGCAGTGTTTTCGGGTGGGGGTGCATACATCGTTATAGGCACGCGTGCCACTGTCATAAAGCTTCCCGCTCTTAGCGGGGAGTTTCTCGGCTCCCGCGTCGCATCCGTGATGCTTGCGGCATGAGACAGAGAACTGTTTGAAACTGTATGGGCAGTGCTTATGGGTGGGGGTGCATATACCGTAGTAGGCACGCGCTCCACTTTCATAAAGCCTCCCGCTCACGGCGGGGGTTTTTTGGCTATGCATACAGTGTTTGTGTGTAGGGGTGCATGCAGGACAGCAGGCACGCGGGCTACCTTTATAGTATTTCCTGCTTTTACTGGGGAAGTGTTTATAACTGTGGGAACAGTGCTTGCGTGTAGTGGTGCATACATGACAATAGGCACACGATCTACATATATGGTGCGTCCAGCTGGAGCTGGGGAAGTTTCGGCACAGTTTGGACATTATTGATACGTGGGAATGCGCACTTTAGTGTGGACACGTGACCCCTTAGTGACACAGGCAGAAAATGACTCTTTTTGTGATTTCTGTGTGTTGCCGTTAAAACGGTGTTTGATTGCAGGTGAGCGAGTTCTGTGACTGGCCCATTGACTGCTGTACAGACATTTCCAGCCGCCTGTAAGGGGACTGGGTAATGTTTCACACGTTTTAGAGAGAGTGGTCCGGCTTTTGCGAGACACGCACTCTCTCTTTTTCTTCCTATTGCTAGGAAGATTTACGAGGCTCCGGATTCAGCACGATCTTGGGCCGAGGACCCCGTTGCTCAGGCGGCTTCCTTCGGTTAGCGGAATGCAAGCGGCGTCGAGCGTCCGTTTCAGGTCTGCTCTTTGGCTGGGAGACGGGAGGTGCCGCCCTGGCTCGCTGCTGCTGCTGAGGCGGTCTCTGGCGGCTCTGAGACGAGCTGGAGCGCTTGGGCAGGAAGTGACGCATAGCCTGCGAATCCTTCTGAGCTTCAGTGAAGCGTTCAGCAAACTCTTTTACCGCCGGTCCGAACAGGCCGCTTGGAGCGATAGGCGCGTCAAGAAATGGCGCCTTATCCGTGTCCTTCATCTCTGTTAGCGTCAGCCACATATGGCGCTCAAGGACAGTCAGGTTAGCCATGGCCTGGCCGATGAATTGGGCGGTGGCCTTTGTGGCTCGCAGGGCTACGTCAGTGGCGCTGCTCAGGTCCTTGAAAACCTCAGGTTCAGGTCCCGACTCGTCCATGGTGCGGAGAAGTTTGGCCTGATAAACTTGTAGAACAGCCATGGAATGAAGCGCTGACGCAGCTTGGCCAACGGCAGCGTATGCGCGGCCGGTGAGAGCTGAGGTAGATCGGCAGGGCTTCGAGGGATGAGAAGCTTTGGCTTTCCATCCAGCGGTGGAGGGTGGGCACAGATGGTTGGCCACAGCCTCCACGAGGGGTGGGTTCCTCAGAGCCTCTTTCTCTCGCGCCGTCCACCGAGGAGAGCGAGGAAGAGAAAGAAGGCTTCAGGCGAGCAGAGTGCAGGGCTTTCCACGACTTTGTGAGTTCGTCGTGAACTTCGGGGAAGAAAGGGGAGGGTCTCTGTCGAGGGGCCTGCCGGCGCCCCTGCAGTAACCACTCGTCCAGCCGGCTGCGGGCGGGTTCTTCCGGAGAAGACCAGTCAAGCCCGAGGTTTTCCAGGGCTTTGGACAGGATGCGGACGATCTCAGAGTCCATGCTGGTGCCCGTGCTCGTGTCCGCTAATGTCGACGGCACGGGGTCGAAGGCCGAGCCCGGCCAGTTGTCGGATGCAGCGTCAATAGAAAGGCTGTCATCCTTTTCACCGCCGCCCCTGACGCCCGAACGAGACGAGACCCACCGCTCTGTTGGGGGTGCTGGTCCGCCTGCGTGAAATGGACTGGCGGCGGGAGATCTTGGGTAGTGGTGAAGCACGCGGGACTGGCCCGGCGTGACGCCACTGAATTCCGCGTGCTCTGGCAGCCTCTGTGAGCGGCGCTTTTCTTGCGCTGCTCGAACGGAGGAGACGGCAGCACGGTGGACGCAGGCTCGCTTGGCGGCAAAGGCGGCAAAGCGAAGCGCCAGCTCGGCGAGGCCCAGGGAGTCACATTCGGGCATCCACCCTGAATGAGAGCAGCTTCTGCGTGGTCAGGTCCCAGGCAGCGAGTGCAGATAACGTGACGGTCCCCGCCAGGAAGAGGGCCTCTGCACGAGGCGCAGGTTAAAGGCATTTGGAACAACGCTCGAAAATTGCTCTTTACTTAAATCAAAAGCGCCGCAGAGGCTAACACTTGTAAGTAAAAAAGGATATCAGTGATGCGCGCCGGATGGCGTAGCAGAAGGCTTCAAGGCGGCTGAAGGCGCCGGTGTCCTCTTAGCAGTCCTGCTGTAGGCTTGTCAACGGCGGGCTGAAAAGACTCCAACAATCCGGAGGATCCAGCTAAGAGAAGGTCTTCGCTGAAGGAGATTAAATCTAAAGAACTCTCATGACGGGCGCTTAATATATAGCCTTAGCCACGCTAATCTTGGCGGGCTCTGAGCGCTGGCGTGAAGCGCACTCATTGGTCGCGCGCTCAGAGTCGCCCGGCCATTGGTTCGAGCAAGTTGCCGCAGCACAGCCAATGACCGAAGCTGCCTCGGCCATTGCTGTCTGCCGTGCAGCTGCAATGCGCTTTACATAAAGACTTCAATATTTCTCGAGAAACTGAGTTTTCCCATAGCGTAAGCTACTTACGCAATAGGAGAGACCTCTCGAGAGGGAACAACGGCGAAACATGAAGAGCAACCATAACATAAACATTAAACAACATTAAAGTTATCCAACAAAACCAGGTAGAGAACCTTAAAGGGTAACTAAACCCTAAACCAACTTTTTTTAGTTAATAATCTGTAAGCATGGGGCTTTATTAATACTGGTCATTGATTCAAGTAATTTTTTTGACATTTGTGTATAAAGTGTTTTAATTCTACAATATATGGTGTAAAAACATCTGAGTGCTGCCCTCTTCAGGTTGAACGGTGCCTACTGCAGTTGAATTTTCCTATTGGCTGTTGCGGTACTTCGTGACGTAAGCGGTGACAGCTGACGTAAGCAGGTTCCAGCTCACCACGCCAGATTCACATGTCGTCTTGCGACCGTGTGAGGAATAATAATAACATAGAGTCTGACACGTCACTACAAGTCTCAGGTACACCCCCCCCCCCCCGCTCAGCCCCGCACTCGGTTCGTTCCCTCTATCCCCGCCGGGGTCTGCCCACTTTTCCAGCATTTTCAAATATTTCTAGTGGGTGGAGTCAGACTCTGAGCAGGTGTTTAGTTACCCTTTAAAGGCATAGTTTAACCACCCAATTCTGTCATAATTTTCACACCCTCATCTCATTACACTCTTTTATGTGTGTTTTTTTTTTTTATGGACCACAAAAGGAAATATTTTGTAGAAATCCCAGGCTGTTCTTTTCCATTGCAAGTTTAAAAAATACAAACATTAAGTCTAGGCCTACAGTATATGACTCATGCACTGTACAATTACAACTGTAGTATATTTGATCCAGTTGGAATACATTTCCTTGACTTATAATATATACTCTACCGGTCAAAAGTTTTGAAAGACTTTCTCACATTCTTTATTATTATTATTATTATTATATATTTTTTTTCTTCATATTTTTGAATAATAGTAAAGTCATCAAAACTATAGAATAACACATGGAACTATGGGAATTAAGTTGTGGCTAAACACAATTGAAGGAGTTCCCATCTATGCTGGGCACTTATTGGCTGCTTTTCTATATTTTTTGGTCCAAGGTAAAAACTAAATTTTTATTAAATTTTAGTTTTATAATTAAATAAATTAATATGGTGGCACAATTATATTTTTTGTCTACAAAACTAATTTCAAGCATTTAAGCATACACCTTCAGATCAAAAGATTTTTACGATCATGAGAAACATTTCAGTCTAGTGTTTCAAACCTTTTGACCGGTAGTGTATAAACTCAGCAAAAAGATTTTTACGATCATGAGAAACATTTCAGTCAAGTGTTTCAAACCTTTTGACCGGTAGAATATAAACTCAGCAAAAAGAAACGTCTTCTCACTTTCAACTGCTTTTATTTTCAGCGAACTTAACATGTGTTAATATTTGTATAAACATAAAAAGATTCAACAACTAAGACATAAACTGAACAAGTTTCACAGACATGTGACTAACAGAAATGGCATAATGTGTCCCTGAAAAAACGGGGATCAAAATCAAACGTAACAGTCAGTATCTGGTGTGGCCATCAGCTGCATTAAGTACTGCAGTGCATCTCCTCCTCATGGACTGCACCAGATTTGACAGTTCTTGCTGTGAGATGTTACCCCACTCTTCCACAAAGGCACTTGCAATTCCCGGACATTTCCATCCAACAGGTGCTAGATGTGCTCAATGGGATTGAGATCCGGGCTCTTCGATGGTCATGGCAGAACACTGACATTCCTGTCTTGGAGGAAATCATGCATTGAACAAGCAGCTCATCATATGGCTGGTGGCATTGTCATGCTGGAGGGTCATGTCAGGATGAGCCTGCAGGAAGGGTACCACAAGAGGGAGGAGGATGTCTTCCCTGTAACACACAGCATTGAGATTGCCTGCAATGACAAAAAGCTGTGACACACTGCCCCAGACCATGACGAACCCTCCACATCCAAACTGCAACTAGTCAGTGAAGAGCACTTTTTGCCAGTCCTGTCTGGTGCAGTGAAGGTGTCTTTGTGCCTATAGGTGACGTTGTTGCCGGTGATGTCTGGAAAGGACCTGCCTTACAACAGGCCTACAAGCCCTCAGTCCAGCCTCTCTCAGACTATTGCAGACAGTCTGAGCACTGATGGAGGGAATGTGCATTCCTGGTGTAACTCGGGCAGTTGTGGTTGCCATCCTGTACCTGTCCAGCAGATGTGATATTCGGATGTACCGGTCCTGTGCAGGTGTTGTTACATGTGGTATGTCACTACGAAGACGATCAGCTGTCCTTCCGCTGTCCTTCCTGTCTCCCTGTAGCGCTGTCTTAGGCATCTCACCGTACGGACATTGCAATGTATTTTCCTGGCCACATCTGCAGTCCTCATGCCTCCATGCATGTTCATGCAGATGAGCATCTTTCTTTTGGTGTTTTTCAGAGTCAGTAGAAAGGTCTCTTTAGTGTACTAAGTTTTTATATCTGTGACATTAATTGCCTACTGTCTGTAAGCTGTTAGTGTCTTTACGACCATTCCACAGGTGCATGTTCATTAATTGTTTATGGTTCATTGAACAAGAATGGAAAACATTGTTTAAACATTTGTTTAAATCCTTTACAATAAAGATCTGTGAAGTTATTTTGATAGTTTATATTAATAAATTATATACATTTATAAATTAAGTTAAAAAAGAGGCACAAAACCTGTCATAATTACTAAAAAAGAAGTTGACAAATGTAATATCTTGGAATACTATATGCAATATGAGAGATGGATTAACAATCTTAGTGGGCTGGTATTTTTTGACCAGGAACACAAAATGTGTTGGCATAAACAAACACAACACAAGGGTTAACGCCATACAGCTTTATGAAGGAACAATATCTTATGACATTTTTGCACATATCTTACAAGGTTTTTGAATATGACATGGATTGATCCCCATAAAAACCTATGAAGTCTGTCCAGTTTACAGGCTGTTCCTCACTCAAATCTATAATAGTGCTTTAGAAGTCTTTTAGAAGACACAATATGCACTAGTTGTTTGGTGCTGTCACGATCCCCTGTTGTCTGCTATGTGTTTCTCCCCTGTCACCTGTCCTGAACTACACTTCCCATAATCCCCTGCCCTCATCACTGCCAGTGTTATTGTTCTCACCTGTGTGTAATTTAATCATTCATCCCTGTGTATTTTAGCACTGATATTTGTTCATTCGTTGTTGGTCGTTGAATGTTATGGTTGTCCCCGATGTTTCTCCTGCCCGTGCTCTCCGTGGATGTTTTATGGGAAGTGTAGTTCAGGACAGGTGACAGGGGAGAAACAGAGCAGACAATGGGGAATCGTGACAGGTGCTTTATTTTTGGAACTTGACTGTATAAACAATTGCCAGCTTTTATTGGATGAAAAAAGCAGCCTGGACATTCACATAAATATCTCCTTTTATATTCCAAGGAAGACAACAACATACAGTTTTAAACAACAAGGGTGATTAATTAAAGAATAACATTTTTGGGTGAACTAGCCCTTTAAAAAAAAGTAAAAATAAGAAATGCAAAAATGAGAAATATATTTTTTCTTGTGACATTCTTGTGGATCGTCTACCTGACACCATCTTCTCAATGAAAAGCTGGTCTCCTTCTGCAGAGCAAGTGACCCTCCCAGTCACTGACCCAGAGCACATTCTCAAATACAGCAATGTCAAACGGATAACCTGAGCCAAAGCAATAATCATGAAATTACATTCAAATCAAAATATAATACAGAAAAAACATCTGTCCATGTTTTTCTGTTTTTGTTACGAGTGGGCCCTAATGAAAAGGCCAACATAACAGGTCACCAGCTGTTTTGTTTTGCAGGTGAATAGATTATATTTGCTTGTGTGAGTGAAGGTGTCTTTGTGTGTTTTTGGCAGAGAAGCTTCACCTACTTGGTTCTCGCTTAGTACAAGGCGATCAGTACCATCCAGGCTGGCTGATTCAATCAGACCTCTGCTCAGGTCACACCAGTACAGATGCTGGGAGCCATTGTCCACAGCTAGTCCACTAGGAGACACCAGTCCAGTGCTGACCACAACTTCACGCATCTCTCTGTTCAGACCTGACTGCTCCACTGAATTCCGACTCCCCATGGCTGTCCAGTATACCTTCCTCCAAACACACAGATGAGAAGTTCCATGTATTCCATGCAAGATCCATGATGATTTCATAACAAGTACAGATAAAACATGAGATTGCCATTGTATAAATAAAAACACTTTATACTATAGGTCCTGCAGTACAGTATTCTCGCTATGTTATTTGATAAAAAATATATATAATAAAGAATAATTAACCATTTTTTATTATTATTCTGTTAATTTGTATTTATCCTAATGTAATTCCAAACCTGTATGCATTGTTTTTTTTTAAAGAATCTTCACACTGCTCTCCATACAAAGACATTTGGTTTTGACCATGTTTGTCTTGTCAAAAAAGGACCAAAACATAAGCAACATAAAATATTCCATACAACTCTAGTGCTGTAATCCAAGTATTCTTAAATCACACAATAGCTTTGTGTAAGGAACAGATTGAAATTTGATACTACCTGAAAATCTTCCCTGTGACATTTGGTCTCGAGACCAGGCGAGAACCAGTGATGTCCGATAATGTCATTAAAGTCTAACCATACGCGATTTGTTGAATGGTTCAGTATTTTCACATGAAGGTTTTCAGTGAACACTGACTTAACTATCTGTTTGCCACCCAAAGCTATCAGATGGCTTAAGAAGACTTGAAATGTAGCAAGTCATATTATCTATTTTTATGGTGCTTTTGGTCTTTTTTTGGGCTTGACAGATGTGGTTACTATTAACCGTCACTGTAAGGAAACAAGTTACAGATTCTTCAAATTCTCTTTTTGGGTTCCATGAAAAGATAAAATCATACAGGTTTGGAAAAACAGGTTTGATTCCAAACAACTTTTGGAACATTAAAGCTGCACTACATACAGTTTTTTTGGTTAAAAATTAAATTTGAACTGCATTCAGTTCAGTTTGAAGTTGCATTCTCACGTTCCGGACAGCATCGCAGCAGTCTGGATGGATGGTTATCTTTAATCAATTTGGCGAAGTTGTTTAGCTGCTATAATGCTTGGATATGTTGTCTGGTAGGGTTGATGCTGATATTGCTTATCATGCTAGTATGAATCGAAAATGACTTGTGTGTTAACCAATTGTGATGTATTTACTGTGACTTCTGAAATGTACTTGTAATTTTTGTATTGCATTTTTTTATATAAATTGCATTATATTACAGTTAAAAAAATTTCAGTTTTTAATTTAGTTATACAGTTTGTATAACATAATATCAACATGACAATAGCACATTATGACTGCAGCTCTGAAAGTCTCCCCAGTCATGATCACACACAGTGTATCATGAGATGCATCTGAATGACATAAAGTGTTTTTCTGCAAGTTTTAACCACAGATGAGAGTGCACAAAGTTATATAGTGCAGCTTTAATGACAGAATTTCCATTTTTGGGTGAACTTTTACTTTGAAAATAGACTGTTGCTGTACAATTTTTAACTTACAGGATTTCAATAAAGTGAGACTGTAGAGGTGAATATTAACTTGCATTTTAAAAGGTCTTACTGTGCCTGAGGATGTAGGGTAATGCCTCTGGGTTTCTCTATGTCTTTATCTATAAACACCTCCCTGTCAAGGCTATTCAAACTGCTGCGGGAAATTGAGGATAATCTGAAATACAGAATGTTAAGTCAGTTAATGAAGTAAGTACAGTATTGAGAAGTGTGTGCATGCAAGGGTGTAGATTTGGCTTGAACATTGGGGGACTTCAAATTTTCCCAGAATTTCATAGACTGACAATATAAGATGTTATTGGTAATATCTGGCACAACAATTCGTAGTCAGTTGACCAAAGGAAAATGCAAAACTTGATTGTCAAAAATTACCATTTGTTAAAGTAGACAATTATTAGGGTAGCTTGGGTGTTGGAATATTAAGTGTTTTGACTGTAAACATGTTCTAGTGTTCTAGCATTAGCAGTTGATAAATACATACAGTATAACAGAAACAATAGAATGGTCTCATAGAAACATCCTACTATAAACCTACATTTAAAAAAAAAAAAAAAATTTACTCGACTCTTTGCATACTAGATGCGCTACAACATAAAAAATATATATGTATAATATATTTTAATGAAAATAGTAACGTCCTTGCTTGCTTGATGCCACTTGATGGCAATAAACACATCCTACTGTCGCACCATCTATGCTATCCTTTAAATCCTATGAAAACCCTCATGCATTTACATAATGTAGCCACTAGGTGGTAGTTGTAAACACTTAAGTATTCAGTAAAAGGTTAACCTCGTTCAACAACATTTGTGGCGTAATGTTGTTTAACAAAAAAAAAAAAAAAAATAGTTTTTTAATTAAATAATGCTAATAATAATAATAAAAGAAAAAATTTGTTTGAGGGTTTAAAAAGGCAGAAATGGCATGCTTATAATTTACATTTATGCATTTGGCAGACGCTTTTATCCAAAGCGACTTACAGTGCACTTAATACAGGGACAATCCCCCCGGAGCAACCTGGAGTTAAGTGTCTTACTCAAGGACACAATGGTGGTGACTGTGGGGTTGAACCTGTGACCTTCTGATTAACAGCCCTGTGCTTTAGCCACTACGCCACCACCACTCCAATTTTATAAAAGCACTTTCATTAATCCTTCTGTTAAAACTTGTGTATTATTTGAGCTGTAAATTGTAAAATTTAGCACAACCTTTATACTGAAAAAGCATGTAAGCTTTTTTATCACAATAAAATCATGATAACACACATATTATTTGACTTTTTAAAGTTGCCTTGTCACAACCTGTCTTTTCAATAATATTGCCACTTTACATATTCTATGCACTTCACACCAGAAATTAACAGGATTCCTGAATAACAAATTAATGCCTTTGGATAAACACCTTGCAAATGATATATGGATGATAATAAAGAGCAAACAAGTCTAAAGTCTAAAGCTAATGGCCTCAATCTTTACTGTCCCAAACCCTTGTCCTCAGCTGATCAACTCTCACCTCAACATTTCCATAAACACCTCTGAACAGTCCCTAAACCAAAATAACTCAAGCCAAGGCAGGGCATTTCTGAGCATATAGGGGCTGTAAGTGAAGTCTTATTTGGGGGGCCCACACATGAATTATGCAGTCGTTCACAGCTTTTAGTCACAGAGTCACAGTTTTTAGTGTATTTAAAAAATATGTACTATATACTGGTGGCTCGGGGGCCCTAAGTGGCCACTTACAACATTTATAGCTTGAAATGGCCCTGATTCAAGGCACTGTGGTCGTAAATTAGGCCTATAAATCTTTATTTTGACACCTAATCCCAAATCCAATTATCCTATCTTTACAAAACACTAGTCCTGAAATAATTTCAGATTTTTTGTTCCAGAAAACAATGGATAATATAAATCAGTGCAACCAATTACATAACTACACTAGTCATTACAGAAATAAATATAGATTTAAATCCAGAGAGCTCCAGAAAAAGGAGCAATTTGTATCCTAAAAATGGGAATTGTGTTGCCACTGTTGCCAATGATAGGCTTTGAAGAAACCAGATGGTTGGTGGGAAAAGAGCTTATTAATGGGACACTCTCTCCAGTCCATTTATGATGTCAGGACCATAATCCCACACTTTAAAAAAATTGCTGTAAATTTACAGCCAAATTCCTACAGCAATCTACTGTGATTCTTCAATACAATAGTTTACTGTTAAAAATGTTGCATTCTGGAAGATCAAGAGCAGACTCACTGTGAAATGACTAGTTTTACATGTCACTTCACACTGTTGTATGCAAGGCATTAGGGAAAATTTTACCTTTAAAATCCTGATATCATCTTGGTGAAACGTCTGTTCTTTATCATCTCACATCAGCCTTCAATTGTCTGTATAATGAGAAGTCAAATAAAAACAATCAACCTTTGAAGCAATGTACATATTAAATGTACAATTTTGCCAGGATTGAACAGTGTATACAAAAAACAACAACCTGTACACGGTAAAATAACAGTATAGCGCCGCATTGTGGGTTATAATGGTGAAATACCCTTAAGCATTTGCACTTGAATAAGTATTTGTGCTTTGGCAATGCATTGGGGCTACAAAAATACGTACAATAGTTTTTATTCAGACTTAATAGAGTCTAATCGGTAATCAAAATAGTCTTAGTTTAATTCGTTTTTTTGTTTTGTTATCAATAGTTTTTTTTGTTTGAAGTCACCATTACACCTTTTTTATTATTATATTATGTTAATCCAACCTGTCAATTTATGTTTAAGTAAAACTCAAGTTGTTGCCCTGAATATCTGATCCTACCTTTGCAAATGCACTATACGTATGTGGCAATAGTGATGCATTACACAGAAAACCATAAAAGCAAAAACAGCAAAAGATATTTCAGCAAAATTATTGTGTTTGATGTTTTTGATGAATTTAAAGCATAACTCAAGTTGTAATAAAGACACACACAGAAATCAACTCATGGCATACAAAACGCAACAGTGGTGACTATAAACAAACATACTTTTACGTAAAAAAGTAAAACCTGAACATTAAAATTAAAATAGACTACAACAAAAACAGTGTCAAAATAAACCAGTAAATAGTAAAAAATCGAAGTGATTTCTTCATGCCGCAGCACATGCTGTTAATTTCAACAACAGTAGATATATGTAATCTGACAGCTATATGCTGCTAAATTACAGATGTATACTGTAGTTGTAAAAACAGTATCTAGCTGTTCATTTCAGCAACAGCAAGACACTGTTAATTTTACAGTAATATGATGGCAACTCTGCTGCCAGTTCTTTACTGTTTTTGATGAGAAAATCTTTTAACAGTGCACCCATAAAGGTGAAAGTGCAAAAGGGGTCTCTATAGAATGACTGGCAGCTTGTGATGTTCTGTGATGGAATGGAACAGAACATAATGTTAAAAAGAGGCTTAATGATTAATTTCACTCTCAGGCTAGATTTAGCATAAATTTACATTATTTTTCTGCATTTTAATCATTATTATTTTTATTAGATATTTTTCTGTTTATTATAAATACGTTTTTTAATCACAATAAAAAAGTATTCCATAATATCCATATATTGATATAAATCATTACGGTTGTTCTCACTTTCAGGAAACACGACTACAAATTTGATTGTGTGTTTGTATGTGTGCATGTATGTCTGTGAGCGTGAGAATTGTATTGAGAGTTAATCTTGATGTTGCTTTGCTCTTGACCTTCTTAGCCAGGCAAAGCTGCTGACTAAATATGTTCCTTATTACTGATGTCACCTCATTATCTTATAACGGTGCACTGTCCAATTCTGCCTCAATGCACAATTAGAGCAACAACAAAGCAGTCTAAAGACACTGTCTCGCTCTTTCTCCATATCTGACCCATAAATTCCAGAACCAGGCTGCTTGATATGAATGATAACAGTGCTCTAAACATATCTTTCATTATCAATCTCCTATTCTCCAGTCCTACCTTGGTAGGTCTTCATATCAGGCAGTAACAGGTAGCCCATGGGAAAGGTGCAAAAGTAGGTGCCCAGAACGTATTTTTAGTTCCCTCAATAAATATCTCTTAATGTGGCTTTATTTCTAAATAAGGAAAACCATAAATGTTTGAGGATTAGCACTTAATTATTACCTCTTCACAAACCAGGTCTTTTATAGAAAAGTGATCTTTTTCTAACTATCTGTTAGAATTACACCTTCATGCCAGCCATGTTTAAAAGAAGGTGGTCATCTGAATACTTCAGAATTTATAGCTAGCAAGCAACCCAGGAGTTATGCAACACAGTCCTGAGTAGAATCGTGAAAGTGACCAAGTTTTTAGTCATTCTTGTTCTCCCCTAGAGTTAACAAACACATTGCTGAGAGAACAGAAAAAAAACACTAGTTGTGGGTAACTGGCCTATTGCTCCACAAGCCAGATCTCAGAATGTTAATTCTTTCTTTTTATACCATTCAAGTTTTTTTTAAGCCTTAAGCCTCTGGAATTTGGCATGATTCCACAGTTATTTAAAATAAATAAATACATATTTTTTCAGTAATTTCTACAAGTTTGTCAACATTATTGTGCATTTTGATTATAAGTTTCCAAAGAGATCAACCTAAAATCTGTGTTACATTTTAACATAATTGTCACATTTTGATAAATCCTTAAATTTTTCATCCCTTGAACTATTGGAGGTTTTCTCATTTTTACTAGCGGTCCACCGATGTGTGTTTTTTAATGGCCGATGTCGATATCCAGAGTGCAGGGTGGTCGATAGGCCAATACAATTCCGATACATCACACAATTTAATATAGTAAATAACAAACATAAAATTGATAAAATATATATATATATATATATATATATATATATATATATATATATATATATATATATATATATATATATATATATATATATATATAATGTTTAATATTAAACTATTTTTTTAAGACTACAATTACTCAATTTCACACAAAACTAAACAATAATATTGCATTTGAAATGGTAGATAGCAGTTTCTTCAGATTTCTGTTTAGTCAACAAATTTTTTTAATTTATTTGATAATTTATCAAGAAATTGTTAATATATAAGGAAGAAGGAAATAACAGTACACACAGTAGTCCGACAACCATGGATGGCATGTCCACATTAGCAATCGCATTTACTCAAAATATACTGAATCAAACCAATCGTTTATACAGTGTATAGTGAACAAGACATTTACTTATAGAACACATGAAGCGCTTATACTTTGGGCTGCATCCAAAAAAACGTAGGCAGCTGACTTGCTAACTTTTTCCTAATTGTTTAATGGCTTAACTGACATCTGTTTTGAAAGAATGGAACTCTTAGGAAACTGAAAAGCACCTTATATTCATCCTACCTCTGTATATAGCCTCCGGAGGCAGCATTTTCCTGGTTTCGGACGTAGCCTTTAAGTTGCACTCACGTGCTCATACAGATCCATCTCCTGATATTTTAAACAGCTTGGATTGCCTGCTTGGATTGTGACCAATGACCATCATGATTTGTGAATCAGAGGAACTTTTGATCTTGATCCTGTAGTTTTTTATTCTGTCTGATGGAATACATGCTTCAGAGGAAGATGAGCGCTCGACGGGAAGAAAATGCTGGATTTTCGTGAGGTTCATGAATTACATCTGTTTAAATGAGATATCTGCATATTTGCAAACAGTATATAATATAAGTTTTATTGATAATTTATCATTAGAAAAGAATGCTAATTTGTGCTATAGAGGTAAATAAATTAGCATGTCTGCTGAAGTTGTGTGAGGTTGGATAATTACATCTATTTAAACAAGATATGTGCATATTTGCAGATGGTATATGATATTAGTTGTATTGATATTTGCCTTTTTATCAGACAAGACAACTAAATGTTACAGGGAACTGTTGAGGAGAGAGAGGGAGAATGAAACAGACAAGCACTTTAACATTATGAGCTCAAACGCGTCTGCCACTGCTCTGATATGCTTAACATTTAAATGACAATGTGTTGCACACTGATCTATTAGTGTAGTATCACAATGGCACGTAACAAGAAAACAAACCGTGACTGGTCAATAACATTTCTTAGTCACTTCACATGCTACAATTTTTGGTGCCTTCAAGAAACAAATTGGCCATACGGGAAAACTTATCTGCCTATGCTGATAATTTAATAAGTCAGATTATCGGCCGATATATTGGTCGACCACAAATTTGTACCTATCATTTGGATCAACAGCAACACTGCTTGGCAAATCTGCGTTGAGAGGCTAAAATCCAGAGGTTACAAACAAATAGAAGACAATGTCTTCTGTCAATATGGCTGTTTATGGTGCTCCAATAGTCTGTCTGCCTGTTCCATCCAGTCCCGCCCTGTTGATTACTCATGCATGTCTATTGGCCCAGACCACTGTACCTTCACTTAAGTGGAAGTCCAACAAGATGGACCTCCCCACCACAGACACAATCCTTCTCTGGTCCCCACCATCAAGGTTAATTCTGAGAATGCTGTTTCCAAGGCCAAATAACAGATAAGGCGTGGGATCTATGAAGATACAAATATAAGCTCTCATATAACAATTAAATGACAAATGACAACAATTTGTAATGACAAAAGCTCTGTAGTAAAAAAACAAAAACATTATTACAATAATAACAATCGTAATTCACATTTAAATGCACATCATATGTTCATCACTCTCTGTTCAACATGATCACACAGGAACTCGACTTGTTGCTGCTGAATGTTCCAGTACCCTGACACTGACCCCATTCTGTTACAGACAAGCAGCATGTCTCTTCAGACAACACTTCCATCTTTGACCACTGGGGGCAGTGATTCGAATTTCGGTAAACAGGCCAATTTCAGCAACAGAACTTTCAACCTAATTTTGCTGTATATACAGTGAGATCAGTCTAATATTCAGTGATTCTAAATCCCATAAATCTCCAATTAAGCCTTATTTAAGCAAAGGAATATATTTTCCCTTGATCCTTTGACAAAAAAAGAGGTCATTGTAATATAAAAACATACTGAAAGTTTCAGAACTGAAACTTCCTCCTTAATAGAAAATGAGCATTTATTTAAACCAAGCTGCAAAAATGGCTCATTTGGAATTCGTGGAACTTGTGATGTCACAAGGACAAAATACTTCTGCATATGCAATGCCCATTTTTACATCATTGCACCCTTGCTCCCGCCCACTGGTGCTCAGTCAGTCACACAGGTGAAGAGGAGAAAGGAGGCCTGTCATGGGAGATTCATCCAAAGTGAACTTACACAGCACACTTTCATGTGTTCATACATCTCGACTTGAAAGATGCGATGTCAAGATATTACTCTAAAAAGGATTCACCATTGTGTTTCTTTCAGCGTTCAGCTTCTGTCTTGTTGTTGTGCTGTTTTGAAGGCATCCTGGACTGTTTTGCACCCATCTGTGCCATTTTAAATTATTGGTCTTTTGGAAACACACACAAGATGGACGTCTTTGATCAATTTGTTGCATTTCCGGCAATATGTGCCATGTTTTAAAAGCGACAAAAAATGTGTCTCATTCTGCTGCTGCCACTGACTTGGAGAAACATATGCAGTCCTGTGTGTAAACAAACCGGGAAAATGTGAGATGGAAGATCAGCGTCTCTGCTTTAGCCTGCTGAAGTGTTTGAAGCCCCCAACATCATTGTGGATTGAATTACGTTTGTGTTTTCAGAAAATGTCAGTACACATTGTCACCAAATTGTCACAATATGATTCAAACTCTGCAAAGGATCTGTTATTGAAAGATGGGGCAGTTAAAATTGGACTGTTGGATGAAAAATTGTAAGTAACCAATTTCATGAATATTTCATATGTCATGACTGTTTGATAGTTCATGCTGTGCTTGAGCAGACAGTGTGATACATTCAGATGAAATGTGTTGAGTGTATAATATGTGTTAACCCTGAAATGTTGTTTTAAGGTTTTGTGGAGTTGATTCATTTTCTTCAGATTGCACTTCAAATATGCCTGTTTTGGAAGGGCTGCATGATGTTAGCCAACACAATAGTGGCCGTTTACATGAAGGTTTTAAAGGGCCAAGCAGCTTAAAACCAAGTGTATCAGACAGAGGGACAGAAACAGGGTGAAAAAATTTTGTATAAATTATGACTGTTTGGTGAAAAAAACTTTGCTAAAATTCTAATTGGACCACAGGAAATATAATTGAATTATAAAAAAAAAAAAAAAAAAAAAGAGTATGTCTGTGGCAGGGAGGAGGGTGGGCCGGGTTGTGATGCTGCACAACCGGACCCTAATCAGGCTAATCAAGCCCTAGTGAGTTATAAAGGCGTCCAGAGTTGGCAGTTTGGGAGAGAGAGAGAGTTACAAGGCAGCTGCCCTCCTTGTGTTTATGTTTGTGTCATTTTTTTTTATCAAAAGATTACTGATATTGTCAAGCCGGTTCTCGATGACTCCTTTCCATTCAACTTTGTTACACTGGTGCTGAAACCCAGGAAGGAGGAGGGATGTGCAATAGTAGACTCCTCGCCACTACCATCCACCCCAACGGAGCAGCCATGGCCATCCGCCGGGGGATGGAGGAGCCCGGCCGCCTGAGAGTGGAGGAACAGCCAGCTACTGCGAGGGGAGGAGGGACCTCTAGCCGACCGCCTGGAGTGGGAGAACCACTACCAGGGGCGGAGGAGACCCCTACTGGCCACTAAAACGTGCTGGGGTCAAGAGAGGACCACCGACCGCAGGGGGGGGGGCTCCTGGAAGACCACCTGGGGTAGGATTACCACTGTCGTGGCGGGGGAGACCCCTACCATGCACCGAAAATGCGGCGGGGTGTTCCGTCCACCAGGGGCTGGAGGACTGCCTCCGATCCGCCCAGGGAGGCATGGCTGTCATCCACTAGAGGGTGGAGGAGTGGTCGAGGAGCAGGTTACGGCATATCGGAAAACCAGAGAATACGTTTCTTTTCCTCTCCCTCTCCTCTCTCTCCCCCGCTGTTGCTCTATGTCAGCCTATCCCTCTTGTTTATTTTTTTGTTGTTGTTGATTTTTCCCTCCTCCCAGGTCCAAAGAGGTGGGGATGACCTGCCTGCCTCAGGAAAGGAGGGGGGGTGGGGGGTATGTGGGCTCCCTGGCCTGATGGAAAGGAGGGTGTGTGGCCGGGTTGTAATACTGCACACTTGGTCCCTAATTAGGCTAATCATGCCCTTGAGTGAGATAAAGGCAACCGGAGGTGGCAGTTTGTGAGAGAGAGAGAGTTTCGGGTAGCGGCCCTTCGTGTGTTTATTTTTGTGACTTTTTGTTTTATTAAAAGATTATTTATATTGTCAAGCCAGTTCTCGCCTCCTCCTTTCCATTGAACTTTATGTCATGACCCCTTTAAATATTTGTAATTCTTAATTCTAAATCAGCTTCTGTTATACTTTTGGTAAGTGTTTTCTTAAAGAGGGGGGTGGGTGGGTTGTGAGATTGCTTACACAGACCTTATTCAAGTCATCATCCAGGTGGTCCTGTTTGACCTGCCTCGAGCGGGATTTGAACCGGCAATCCCCAGCTTGGGAGTCGGATGCCCTAGCAAAGAGGCTATAAAAGCCATGGCCTCTAGTCTCGTTGCTAGTGCGTCTCATAAGGCCAGGAGAGTGAGGTTTACACACTGCACAGCTATCATGTACCAGCTGGCTACCATTACACCTATAATTACACTGAAGATGAATCCAAACATAAATGCCAAAGATTACATTAGTGCGGTAAAGTATTCGTTTCGCAAGTTGCTTTTGTATACAGCTTCAAAAATTTACATGAATGCACTTTTGCTTTTGTGACAACTTTTAGGTTTTTTGTGATGTTGATAACTGGTCTAATCTATTATAATACATTGTATGGCGTTTGTAATGCCAAAAGTCCCTATGTAAGAACATTTTAAGTGCCTTTATATTTAACTCAGAAACAGACAAATAGCAAGTCAAACACACACGTAAAAAAAAAAAAATCATATAAATTCTAATATTTTGATCCATTAAGCACATTTTCTATTATGCATTTACACTGCATCATGTCAAAATGTACAAGCTTATTTTACTCAAATGCATGTTACATCAAATAAACAACAATTATGTCAGAAGTATTCTCGCATAGCAGACCTTTGACTAAAATGGCAAAGAACACAAACTGTTGCCGTGCCACCTGAAGCCAGGTCAGAAGGACTCTAAAAGTAATCTAAAATCAATCAGATCATATTACTTAAAATGTAATCCAATAGATTACATTACTGACCATAATTTTAGGGTAATTTGTAATCAGTAGCAGATTACAATCCAGAAGTAATATACCCAGCACTGTCTGTTAAAGATATATTTTTGAAGACATTCAGACAATCAAGCAAGGTGCAAGATTTAAGCCCATAGTTGGAAGGAAGACAGCATGGGCTGTGTTGTATAAAAGTGGCAGTGATATTTTGGTGTGAAAAAAATTAGAGCCTGAAACAGGCATTTGATGAACAAGACCTGTCGGCCAACAAAAACATTCTTTCTTGGTCATAAAATGACATATTATTTTATTTTTCTTGATCTTCATTAGCACTTGTAATAGTCACTCAGAGAGTCAAATAATGTTGCTGTGTGACAGGTCTTTTTTTTTTTTTTTTTACATATCTATCTCACAGATGCCTCTAAAATAAAGCAACTGTATCCTAGCAACATACAGTACATGATAATGGAGGCCTTCTAGTTAAGGTTAAGTGGATTACACAAAGACACTGCCATGTTGCTAAAATGTGTGGGTACAAATGATAGAATTTGTAGAATATGTTGATAGTTAATAGTTTACATTTAGATGTGTATGTATTATCAATACCGTTTTGGTCTGGATAAACCAATGATTAACTGCTCTTCCAAATTTTGCAAGAAAAAGCCTACACATCTTAAATCCGCAGGAATGTTTGAACTCTTAAAGTTTATTTAATAAAGGGTTCCTCAAGATTTAGGATGTATTCTGTTTTAAAGGATATTTGACAGACCTATGCTGATCAGTTTAAATATTATGACTGGGAGGGTCAAGTTCTTTTCTCATGCTGCAGAGCTGTGGGCAAAGAGTCTAAAAATAATTGTTGATTTAGAGCAACTTAAAATTATTGTGCAAAGGTATTTCCAACCTTTTCTAAAACCAAGTTTCCAAACCAATTTTATCATTTATTGCCATGAAATGGCTATCAAATTAAATAATGATCTACAAATTAAAGACCAATTTAGAAAAACTTGTTGTGATACTCACAAGACATTTACCATAGAAATATGTTACATAAAAGGATCATTGACAAATAAGATTGTCTGAGTTTGTAGAATTTGGTGTCATACATTTTTGAAAAACATGTAGACCTTTAGGCAGATTCTTTCTTAATGACTTTTAAAATGTAATGTGGTGTAACCATCAAGTAAAATGTATTAAGGTACTTTCCCTGCACCTTGAATACTCAAGACAAAACTTAATCATTAACTTTAAAAAAAAAAAAAAAAAAAGATTACAAAACTTTTTTTGCAGGTAAGAAAATATATATTTTCGAGGGTTACACCACGTGACCTGCACAAAATGTACCTTTACATAAAAAAAAATCATATAATAGTTAAAACTTCACACAGTTATCTCTGTTTTTGGTTTTTGTCAACAAATAACAATGGCTACCTACACGTTGGTTACATCACTAACTGACTTGCTGGAAAAACGTTTTTCAAATAAAGCAAAAGGGAACTCTCTAAATTTCTTTATTTTCAATTTAAAATAGTACTTGATAACAGCTATAGTCATTTCCTGTTCAGACCAAGAGATTTACAGAATTCAGGTCTTTGGGTACTGTGCATCTATACTTGCATTCAACCATTTGTCAGCAATTGAAAGGCCACAGCACATCTTGTTATGCTTTACACCAGTATGTGATGCAATGGTTGTCTCATTATAGACTGATCAAAAGATTTATGGCAGTCAAAAGAGTCATGCCTCCACTTTAAAAATATTAAAAAGATAAAAATATTTCACACTCACTTTCAAACTTTTAACTTACCCACACAGCTGAAGTTTCCAGCAGCCCAGGGACGTCCACCCCAGAATAAAGCTCCCTCAGTGGGGCCTATAGCACAGGCAGTGCCCATGTTCACTATCCATAATTACAACAGAAAGGTGGCCACAATCGTCCTCCAGAACATAAACCTGTCTCACTTTCCACAGGTCTCTCCTCTTAGGTATTTCCTTGGACACAGCACCACACCATCCAGCCATAACCCCCACGCATCTTACACATGCAGCCTACCAACTTCAACCAAGAGAAGGAATGAGAACTGAGCCACAAAGAGAGAAATTGTGTCTGTATCCCAGAGGTGGCCTTTTCAAACAGAGCTGGTTGAAAGTGTGAGTACTCAGGAACAGGCAGGTTTGTGTAGAGCCCTGCCAGGCACATACATACACATGCAGCTTCAATCTCTCCTGCACTCTAGCTGTTTTGAAGCAAAGTATGAAATTTGACACATGTTACCAGCCAGGGCTGCAAAGAGTGTTTTCCCTGATTTGATGGTCTAAGCATGCACTCAGAACACTCAGAGAGGACCAAGGAACACAGAAACTGCCCTTTTGCTTGTACCAATACCACAAGTTGTCTCCAGTTTTCCTCCTGGCCTTCCTCGGTCCTGAGCTCTGTGCTCGTGATTTAGAAGGAGAACCATTTTTCTGCTACTCATCACTAATGGGATGCTCCTTCAACATTTTCTCATATCCCTTCCCACACACTCACACACACAAACCATTAATCTAGTGTTGTTTTGTCTACTTACTCTCTGTCTGTCTCCCAGAGAGAGGAATCACTGGGGTGGGGCTTGGAAGTGCTTCACCCATTTCCTATTTACCTGGATAAACACATTCTTATTAAATGAATGACTGTCATATTGTTACAGGAATTAGTAGCACTGCACTGGGAAAAAAAATTGGCAGGTATGAAGACAACAGCTTCCCTGTTGTTTAACTTAACCAGGGCAGGAAATTCAGCAGTAGAATGTCTGCACTGACACACACTCACAGCCACAGGACACAGTGTAATGTCATCCCTGACTAAATTTTCAAACTAACTGAACTGCCATTTAAACTTGATAGAGTTAAACTGGTTCTGAAAAAAAGTATCTGGAACTACAGTGATTCAATTATAGTGTGATCTATTTATCAAGTATTATCAAGAAATGTTTGTTGCACAATTTTACGTAATCTTTTCTGATCACTTTACTAGATATTTCTCTTTACATGATAATGATTCCCTTTCAGGTAAGTCACTTTGATGCTACATAAGTAGCTGATGCTGTGGAGAGTTCGTACTAGGGGCGGTGACCTTGAAACCCTTTGCCATCATGCAATTATTTGATTGGTTGGTGACGGTTGTTGTGCTCCGCCCTATATGCTTGCTTCATTACAGGCATATAAACTGAAGCCCAGGGCCACACCATCAGAATTTTCTGGGTTACCCTTGAAAATGTTTGTCCTGGGGATGGTGAGGCCTCCAATTGTACTCACTTGGTGTGCCGCCAGTGGCCCCTTAATATAGTGCCCCTATGCATTACATATATTGCGTATATGGTTTTTGTGCCTCTTCTCCACTATGACCCTCTGCTGCTCCAGAGGGACAGTATGAGTGAGATGCGAGAGGATGGGATATAGAGTACAGAGATTTAAGGAGGGTTTGTCACAGGCTCAAGACTTGTGTACTTCCTCTTCCCCATATTAAGCAGTTCAGCCATTCTGTATGAGTGCTGTATATAGCCTGGGCTAAGCCCTCACTGACACAGCACTCACTGTGATTGATTGTGTTCATTGTGAAAGCAATAAACTCAACACACTTTGCTCTCGGTTCGCTTTTGTTCTGAAAGCTGAAGCCGCTCCCCCACTCTCCTCCCTATAACTCCTCTGTGGCTCCCAAGTTGAGATTTTAGGAGAGTTTGTCGCCAACTCAAGCCTTGTATGCCTCCTTTTCTCCATATCAAACAGCTTTGCCTGGACGTGATAATCTGAGTCCCACAATTGGCATGCATGATATGACCACATTTGGTGGAAGGGAATGCTATATCACTGGACATTGGGCTTTCATTATTGAGACGTGTATGCACTGTTCAGGCAATTACCGAATTTTCCCCCAAGGGTGAGAAACAAGAATAAGGGGTCTCCAGCTGGGAACTGAGTACAGTCGAACTCTGCTACATGCTTCAGTTTGTAAGGCGACTGCCTCACATCAACGGCATTAAGTCCTCCACCATATGTGTGGGACATGCCCATTTTACACTTTGAAGTCCTCTTGGCTCTGAGAGCCTCTCAGTCAGACATTCAAAAGTTTCACATTCAAATTCGTACAGACAGCAATTTAGATGTGGAGAATAAAACCGACAAGGAGAAGTACATCAAGACAAATGCTGAATCTTTTGCACAATATTTTCGGCAAGGAAATAGTGATTCTAGCTGCACTGAAATGGCCAAAAAGACACTGGTTCCTAGAGGTGGTAGAGCTGTTGGATACTCTCCTACTGGAAATTCAATTGATCCGCTCTAGCCAGCTCGAATCAATCTAACATCCTCAGCCAGAGCTGTGGAGACTTCATGTCCGGCCCCTATACAGGGCTTGTCTGACAAAAAAGGGTTGTTGCAATGGGTTATAGGGATCATACTACATACAAAGTCCCCATCAAAGAGGTGGCTGTTTACCTTAAAAAGGCAACTAATTGCTGATTGGTGTTGCTCCTGGGTGAGAACCAAATACATTGCCCTTTCATGTCTTTAGGAGTTAAACTTTTTTCATGAGAAAATAATTACTGAGTAAACCTATAAGCATAATTGGTGTAAAATTGTGCACGCAAAGGCGCTCAGGCAATTGCCCCAATGAGGAAAATTATTTTTTTTAAAAACATCGCAAACAATGTTTTTGGAAAAATATAAATTAGTTTTAGGGGCAGAAGTAGGGTTAAGAAACAAATATTGGAAAGAAAACAAATATTAATTGCTCAGTATACAAACAATAGAAATCGAAGAAAAATAAACGTGTGTTCTTGAGGAAATCATGGAAATTGATCTCCAATGCTCTCTTACCATAAAATCATGCAGTTAGCTATTTCATAGGGATGGAACACAATGGAAATATGGCCAGGTCAGTGACACACACAACACACATATAGATACACACCAGATACACATGTTTAAACAAACAAGTGCATAAACATATATGAGTAAACGGGAACTACCTCTAAAGACAGAAAGAGACAGAAAGAGACTTTAATAAAGAAAAAAGGAGAGGGAGGACAGAGACACAAATAAATACACTTGTTTCATTTAGAAGAATGCATGATATAATCACTCAGCAATGTAGACACACCCAGACACATTAGCAAAGAAACCACAGAAAATAGAGTTAGCCAATAAAGTGTCTCTTAGGCTATGTTCAGACTGCAGGCACATCATATCTTTTCAGGCAGACTGTCTGCTCTATTAATTGCAAGTGATCAAATCAGGTTTGCGCATTCAGACATAACCAACCTATCTGCATGGGTTGCTTTGGTAACAATGTAGCTGTACCCACGTGGCGATGCTTTCAAAACAGATGCAGGAAAAATGGAGGTGCATCACCAAATAAGCACCCATTAGAGTCGTGATGCAGAACTCCTCCGTCGCACAAGAAAAACTAAGCGACGGAGGAGACTGGTAAATATTGTGATGTGCCATGCTGCAGTCACAGATTTTTGACGTCATCATTGTGTCGTGTTAAGAGTGACACTAAAGACCATTTGAAATCTGAATTGAGCAGCCAGAATGTCTGGACTGAGACGCATCTGAAACAAAATCTGATTTCAATAGCATTTGAAACCACCTCCACCGATGTGGTTTGAATCAGATTTCATGTGTTTTTTTGCTGTCGAGACTATCAAAAACTCATCTGGATACAATCTGGATATTACAAAAAATCAGATTTTTAGTGGCAGTCTGAACAAGGCCTTATTGTACAATTCTACTATCTGATCACTATCTAACATACTTAGCCAGTAATTTTAGATTTGAAAATGACAAGTGACACTAAACCATAAGAAAATTAGAGGCTACAAATTTGGCATGTCAACATTTCATTGCCATTAACTGACTATTTCAACATAAAACAACTAAAAAGCAGTACAGTTAAACGTTTATGCTGTGTCAGAGAATGCTGTGATTCCTTTGACTTCAATTGGGATTGTGCATTGTTAGAATGTAAAGCAAGGATTTGCGAAAGTGACACTCAGTCATGCAACCAATCGTTGAGCACATTTCAACTTTTGCTCCAAAACAAAATTAGTCAATAAGAATTTCAGAGAGGCGGGTTCAGATGTTCTTTTGAAAATTCACACAATTCTTTCAACAACCTTAGATATTATTTCATATCTGTCAAACTCTTTCTGTAGTGTGAAGGTACCCAAATCCAAAACAAAGAAAATACACCAAAGGCAGTACACATTTATTTATTACATTTATCATGACTGTATTTAAAACTATGTAATCATTTATTGGCATACACAAAAATACTCAACATTTAAATTAAGTATGTTTGCATTTCATAGAAGGCTTGTAAGGCAACAAAATGAATATCAAGACCTAACCTTAAAAAACTGATGTTGCCACATCTTGTCTAATACCATGTGTATAGAAAGAAAAAACACTTCAAAGATATGCCATAAGAATTAGGCTATACTTTAGCACAGGTACTCAGATCTAGAACTGTCACTCTTGTATGTCATTTGAGAGTCGATGCTTGAACGTGAGCAAAGGAGCATTCTCTCTGAATCCTGAGTCTGACTTCGGGCCCAGAGATCATTTGCCTGCCCATTCAGAGTCCTTTGTTTCATGGTAACTGTCTCAAACTTTACATATGTCTCTTTTGAAAGGTCATCATCTGGTCCATTGCTCCTGCTGCTGTTTCCTTTACAGTAGAGACACAAGATCTTATAGAGCAGCACCACAATGAGAGGCACTGCAACTACACATGCAATCCCACTGGCAATCATCAGAAATTTGTTCTGCCCATCATCCCCAGTGTTATCCAGAGTACTAAAATCCAGACATTGCTCTTTCCCAGATGCCAAAGACTTAGTAACCAAGCACACTGTATAGAGCTGGTTAGGCATCAAATATTCCAAGAGAAGTTTCCCCTGCCCCACCTCTGCATCAATTGACTCTTTGTCATCTTTTGCATCATATGGAAAATAGACCACAGTTAATGGTGTGTTGCTAGACAAGCCTTCAGATGTCCATAGCAAGACTGCTGTGTCGCTTGTCTCCTCCACTACCTCAATATCTCTGACATCAGCTTTCTTTTTTGTCTTGTTGTTCAATGGACTTTTTCCACCCTTGCTTTGCTGGATCTTAGCTGGCTTTTCTCCAGCAGGTGGGGATCTCTGTACTCCTCCGCCTGGTCCCAGACTCTTCTTGGTTGATAGAGGTGACTGCGTAGATATGGCAGTTTTGGTTGTAAGCAAGGCAGGGCTTAAGGAAGTAGAAAATGGGATCACGGTCCCTGCAACAGCTGTCACAGGCTGACCAAGTTTGGAATCTGCATCTGGCCTCCTAGTTATGTTCAGCAATGTTGGCTGTGTTTCGGTTTCCACCCCATCCACAGACAGGGTGATGTATGCCTCAGCATTCCCTGCAACGTTCTTGGCCTTACAACGGTAATCGCCAGCATCCTTCAACACGATACTATGCAAACTGAGGATGGACCAACGAACGCCCTCTCCTGGAGATTCCTGCACAACTACAGAGAAAGGAAACAGTAAATATCAGAAACAACTTATAAACTCATAAGAATAATATTAAAGGATGCTTTGGAGATTGACAGAACTTCTGATACCTGTGTTGTCGACTGCCGATCCATCAGTTCTGGTCCACAGAAGGGTGGGGGTAGGGAAACCAGTGGTATCACAGCGCAGAAGGACATTGCTTCCCAGTGGTGAAGTGATCTTAGTGGCTGAGGTCCTAACTGATGGCTTGAGGCACTGATCCAGTTCAGCCCGCTGGAACGGAACCCCAGCTAGGTTCTCAGGTCCACTGCATGTTAGGAACTGATCCATCAGCACCACAGGTATGTTTGCCATCTTCGACAACTCAATGAGCTTTGAAATCCGGCAGTCACAGTACCAGGGATTATCCTGCAGACCTATAAATATTTAAGTATTTGTTACATTTGGGTAGACAACAGAAAGAAAAACTTACACTTTACAATATTGATTGTGAAATTACAACTGTCAATATGTTGACAATTTAAATTCCCCACTCCATGATATAGTTGAATGGCTTAATGGAAATTGTATATTTTGATATGGTTACTCATGTATATTTCAAAAGACTGAACATATAAAGACCACAGCTTCACTTTACAATCCAACTATTGATATTTAACTTAAGAGATAGAAATTCAACTCAGAAGCAGCAATTCACTCCCATTAAATCAGAAATGTGTCTAAGGTGCTGTAAATCTTAAATCCAGGATGTCTTGTCTAGCATCAGGTGTTGGACAGCAAAACCACAGTCTGCCCATTATTCTTTCTATGGTAGGATGGTAGGTCAGTTGACTTTAAACAAGGAATTAGACATACCCTTGATGCAGCTAAACAGCTGCATGTGGTAACTGATAAAATCCTGATGATACAGGGTAATAGGTCCTAATAGCTAGTGCTTTTCAGCTTTCCACCAGTGAAAGTTTCAAACTGGGTGTCACTGCTCATTTCCATATTTTAATAGCATATTGTACTGTAGTCATGGATGTCAAACGTACCAGTACTTCGGTACCATGTAAAAAAAAAAAATTACAAAAATATAACAACACTATTCTTTCTACCGTCCAAGTAGTACAGTGTACCCGATTTAATTCAGTACTGGCTTGCTAATTCTGCAGTTGTGAAAGTAGCTGTAGGTGAATGGTAAAATGTGCTTCTTTGTCATCTTGAAGCGATATTGATATAAATATTTATTGTGTGAGTGTAAACAGACAAAAGTCTGATACAGTGCATTTAGAACGTTTTCAGACCCCTTAAGCTAAAATGTTTTATTTTTTCCACATTAATCTACAATCCATACCCCATTATGACAAAGTCCTGGTTGTTCCAAACTTCTCCCATTTATGAATTATGGAGGCCACTGTGCTCTTGGGAACCTTCAATGCAGCCGAAATGTTTTTGTAGCCTTCCCCAAATCTGTGCATCGACACAATCATGTCTCTGAGCTCTGCAGGCAGTTCCTTTGACCTCATGGCTTAGTTTTTGCTCTGATTATTCATCAGAGACCTTATATAGACAGTGAATCCAAATCATGTCTAATCTATTGAATTTTCCACAGGTGGACTCCAATCAAAGTGTAGAAACTTCTCAAGTAAAAGTTCAAGTGTCATAGCAACTTACATAGCAATAACATACATATGTTAATGTGGGATTTCAGTTTTTTCAGTTTTTCGCACAATTTTCTTTTTACCACTTGTCTGCATCTCGCATTTCAACTGCGTGCATTAATTTTCTCTTCAGTGCTTTACACAGATTATTGCATCAATCTCAAACATCTGCTGATCAGGAACCAACACAATAACGGCAAACAATTGTGTGAGGGATTCACATTAATCTCAAACCCTCACCGCTCAAGAACAACCATAACAACTACAATAAACAATTGCAGTAATTCATGGTATCCGCTCATGCTACTGCTTCCTGCATTGCATGCCACATGTTTGCTATAGCTTCTACCGTCAGCAGTGGGGGATTTAAATGTGATAAATGTAAGGATTTAGTCAGGCTGATGGAGAAGATTAATGAGTTAGAGACAAGCGTCCAAACACTAGTGGAGGTATGTGAGAAAGAGAAGCTGGTATATACTGTTTCGGATGAGGGTAGAACATCGAGCAACACATACACTTTGGTTTTGGCTGTAGAGCCCCCGCAGCAGGGCGTTTGGGTGATGTCTCTGTGGCATCCTCGGTCAGCAAAGCAACACCACTCTTCCAATCCTGTTAGGGTTTCCAATCGATTCTCCCCACTCAATGATGCACCCACTGAGAATCATGTTGATAGTGCCCTTGTTATAGGAGATTCTATTGTAAGGAACATGTAAATAGAGACGCCACTATTGTTAAATGCATTTTGGGGGCTCAGGTGTCTGACATCAGATCAAATTTACAAGTGCTGGCTAATACTAAACATATATTTTCTAAAATTGTTATTCATGTCGGCATTAACGATGTCTGGCTTCACCAGTCAAAGATCACTAGAGATAATATTAAAGGGGTGTGTGAACTTGCAAAAACGATGTCCGACACAGTATATGCTCTGGCCCCACCCTGCTCGTCTTGGTGATGAGGTTTAGAGTACATTAGTTTCACTGAATGGCTGGGTGTCTTTAGGAGAATAGCATAGGTATTATGGACAATTGGAAGAGTTTTTGGGGTAGACCTGACCTGCTCATGAGAGACTAGGGATGCTGCCACTCTCCTCTCTAGTAATTTGGCTCATAGTATTAATAGTGATAGTATTTGACCAACTGGGGCCCAGGTCAGGAAGCAGACAAACTGGCTAATCCAAACTTCTGCTAGCTGCCTTGAGGCAAACGATGTGTGTGAAAAGTGCTATACAAATAAAAATGACGTGATTTGAGATTACTATTATTTTCTGTCATATTTCTGCAGACTAGCATCATCTATCTGAAGTATTTGATTATTATTATTTAAATTATGGAGATAGGCCTATATCACAAGGATTGAGCCTTGGGACTGTTGACGGTTCAAACTGTGGTGTGAACAGCTTGATAGTTTGCATTGACAACCTTGTTCAAGATAACATTTTAAGTTGGCCAGCCATGTACGCTGTGTGAACCCATAGGGTAGTCTGTGTTATTTTGGCATAATACTCCAATTAAAATGAACTGTAATGATAATAACCTAGCCAAATCTTTTGCCCACATATTGTATCACATAACCTCCAATAATTGTTAGCTGGTGGTGCTACTCTTGAATTTTTAAAGACCCCATGAATAAAAATTACAGTTTTGTTGCTTTTAGCGGTCTGTGTTCATTAGTTTTTTGTAAAGAAACAAAATTAAAATGAATTTATCTGACAGCCCTCCAACTGAAAAAAGGTGAGCTCTTGGATAAATCTATTTGACATGACCTTCCACAATTTCAGTAGAAAATACGTCAACAGACCAAAGAAAATGGTACACTTCAAGGCAGTTCACAGGGACTTTAAATCCTGCAGGTCTGTTTCTGTTTTAACAAATGCACATATAACAAATAATACACTTTTATTTTTTACAAACACTACCTCCCAGATGAGCAACTCAAAGAAACTCAAATCTCAGAGCTGTTGAAAGTCCCATTAGACGATTAGTTTGTACTTAACTTGTGAGAGCCCATGATGACACAGGCTAGATTTAGATCTTTAAAGATCACAGTTTCACTTTCTATATAAAGACAAGTTGAAGATGGAATAGTGCAAACTCTCACATGTGGAGATTCCAGAGAAGAAGATACCTTTTCATCATAATTAGTTCTTAAATTGAATCTCCACCTTTCTTACACATCTATGCTTAGTTTATACGATTTCCTGACCAAGATAAATTAATTTGCAACTTTGCAAGTTGACATTAGCATCACATTGAAATAGCAATGCCTTAAAGGTAGAGTTCACCCAAAAATTTTAATTCTCTCATCATTTACACACCCTTATGCCATCCCGGATGTGTATGACTTTCATTCTTCAGCAGAACTAGATTTTTAGAAGAATTTCTCAGCTCTTTTGGTCCATACAATGCAAGTGGATGAGTTCCACAATTTTGATGCTCCAAAAATCACATAGGTCAGCATAAAAGTGATCCAGTGGTTAAGTCAGCGTCTACAGAAGTGATTTGATTGGTGTGGGTGAGAAACAGATCAATATTTATGTCAATTTTTACTATAAATTCTCCTCCCTGCCCAGTCAATCTCCACTTTAACTTTCACTTTTACGCTTCTTGTGTTTTTGGTGTTTCACATTCTTCATGCATATGCCCCTTACTGAGCAGAGAGAATAATTTCTAGACTTAAATATTAATCTGTTTCTCACCTACACCTATCATATCACTTCTGAAGATATGGATTTAATGACTGGAGTCTTATGGATTACTTTTATGCTGCCTTTATATGCTTTTTAATATTAAAAATATTAATTTGGATCCTACAGTTTATTGAACTATAGACCTATTTCAAAATTAAATTTTCTCTCAAAAGTGTTGGAGAAAGGTGTTTTTATTCAGCTGCAGTCTTATTTGAATAGTAATTCTCTCTTTGAGGTGCTTCAGTCTGGGTTTAGGAAGCATCATAGTACAGAATCCACACTTTTAAATGTAATTAATTATGTTTTGGTAACTCTGGACTCCATAGACCACGAAATTCTTATTGCACGGCTTGAGCGATTGGTAGGGATTTGAGGTACTCTTTTAAACTGGTTTAAGTCCTATTTAACTAATAGTAGTTTTTCAGTTTCTTTAGGTGAATTCATATCATCTTTGGCCACTCTTACATGTGGGATTCCACAAGGATCCATTATGGGACCCATTTTGTTTTCATTATATATGCTTCCAACTGGGTCTATTTTAAAAAAACACAGAGTATAATTTCACTTTTATGCTGACGATACTCAAATATATGTGCCTGTAAGGAAGGAAAGTAACTCTTTAGGACCGCTTCTTGCTTGTTTGAAAGAATTGGAAACATGATTGGCGGTGAACTTATTGCATAAAAATTAATGTAAAACAGAGACTATTGAGTTTGCACCCTCTAATGCATCTGTGTCCCCTAATATTGATTTAGTCCCTTTATCTATTTATTGTAAATCCATGGTAAAAAAAATTAGGGGTACTTTTTTTAATTTAACAAACAGATTAATGCCATTGTCAGATCAGGCTTTTTTCAGTTAAGAACACTGTCAAAGGTCAAGCCATTTTTGTCCTTTTCTGATTTTGAGAGAGTGATGCATGCTTTTGTGTCTTCACAACTGGACTACTGTAATTCCCTGTATATAGGGATTAGTCAATCAACATTATCACGATTGCAAATTGTCCTGAGCACTGCTGCTATATTGTTGACAGGTTTGTGGAAACGGAACTATATTACTCCCATTTTGTTTTCTTTACATTGGTTGCTGGTCTGTTATAGGATTGATTTTAAGATTTTATTGTTTTTAAATCTTTAAATGGCCTTACACCATCTTATATTTCAGATTTATTATAATTTTACTCACCATCCAGACCAGTGGCGGCTGCTGGTCTTTCAAAGAGGGGAAGCTCATTTTCGGCCTACATTATAAACTTATTTACCCTATTTTTTGCACTAAATCAATCTTAGGTGTTGATCTGCCCTGCTGTTTAATTCTAATTTTTTCCTCGTAAGGAAGACTTTCAAATGGCTTCGCCAAAATCAGGTCGACAATATTAGCACCGTCTGCCATCGTGCGCAGTTTCACCCGTACGACGCTAGCCTAGCCTACTGTATGAATGAATGAACGAACGAACGAACGAACGAACGAACGAACGCTCTAAAACAAAATATATTAAACTTGGTAAAACTGAAACAAGGAATGTGGTGTATAATTGTGTGAAATGTATTATGCAAATTGACTAGCAATTTCGCCAAACAAATATAAAGAAATAGGTTGCAGCAGTTTGTCTTTCGACTACACTTGAGAAATCCGCGATGGGACTGAGCGCGAAATAGCTTCAGTGACTTCTTATAGTACAGATTCGCTGTCAATCAAAAGGAGATGCAGTCTTTCGACAGATCCTCCAATCATCACGCGGAAGCCCGGAGTCCGGGCCAGCCCACTCCTCATTCACCCCCAGAGACGCTGAGCGTCCGTGGGCGGGACATAATCGCAGCATTTATCCAATGACCGTCTATTTTCGGAGCACTGAAAAAAACTGTTCAGAGCAGCCACATTGAAGTCAATGGACGCTCGGCTTCAACAGGGAAATGCACTGACGCTACGGGAATGTATGAGAAGTAAATCGAGTCAGCCGACCTGCTATTTGTAATGTAGCTGATTCTGAACGAACTTGTCTTCGAGATGAACGTGTTCTAACGCATTTTTAGTCAATAAATTGTTTACACAATAGTACATATTTGACCATTATTTTTTTGACATTATAGGGGAAGCTGAGCTTCCCTTGCAGTCTTAAAGAAATCCCCACTGATCCAGACCGCTTAGGTCCTCTGACCAGAAACTCTTTATTTCTAGACGTAAGTTATGGGGGGACCGTGCCTTTGCAGTTTTGGCCCCGAAGCTCTGAAACAGTTTGCCTTTGCACATTAGAATTGCCTCCACACTGGTGTCATTTAAATCTCTATTAAAAACTCATATTTTTTCCTTGAATTTTTTATCGAACCCTGTTTTAATGACTTGTTGAAATCTAGTTGTTTTATGGTGAGTATTCAGATGTCTGTGTTGTATAATATTGGTGTATACTGTATGTTTTGCTTTTTGCATATGTTATAAGAATTGTACCGCACATTGGCCAACTAACTGTTGTTTTTAATTGTGCTTTATAAATAAATTGACTTGCCTTTTTGGAGAATCAACATTTTGGCCCCTGTTCACTTGCATTGTGTGGACCTACAATATTCTTCTAAAATTCTTCATTTGTGTTCAGAAGAAGAAAGAAATTCATACATATCTGGGATGGCATGAGAGTGAGTAAGCGATGAGTGAATTTTCATTTTTGGGTGAACTATTCCTTTAAAATGCTGCCAACTTAGGCTCTGTTCCAAAACATTGTGAGCTACATATGTTTCAAAATTATTTGCTTGAGGGAATAGACAGCTATGCCAATATACATCAGGAAACAAGAAGTTCAGTATAACTTAACTAAAAAAAGCTCACACCAGCTATTGTGAATCCTAATGTAATAATATCCTATCCTAACTATCCTAATGCCATGTAGAAACAATAACCCCTTAAAAGAAAGACTGGTCATACCATTTGTCTTTGTCATAATGGATGTTCAACACATTTTTAGAACCACCATCATAATTTTTACCCACCAAGAACAGTATTTTGTGAAGGATTGGTACTGGGCAGAATACCAGAAAATGGAGGCCAGATGTCCACCAGGTCAGAGGGAAGGGTAATTAGCTTGTTACTAGAAATGTCCAAGTAGGTGATGTTAACCAGGTAAGGTGCTGCCTCCACAGCAACACTAGTCAATTGGTTGTTGTGCAGATCCAAGGTCTTCAGACTGGGCATTTCTTTCAGAGACTCCCAGGGAAAGGTAGAGATCATGTTCCCATCCAGTCGTAGCTCATGAAGAACTTTCAGATTGTAGAAACTGCCAGGATCCACAGAGGTGATGGAATTGTATGTTATCCACAGGTAGCGTAATTCTGTCAGGTAGTAGAAGGCCTCTGTGGGCACCCGACGCACAGCTGTCTTCTCTACCCGCAATTTCATGGTGTCCACAGGGACGTTAACTGGAATGTCTGACATGTCAGGGTCATTGCAAAGAACAGACCTGCGGAAAATTTTTAGAGCAGAGGATCATGATGTTGACCGGCAAGGTTTAATATGAAACCTAAGTTTGTTGATGTTGATTGTGGGTTTTATTGGTAAAGGAAATTATAAGGTAAAAATTTACATTTTTAATAATCATTGTAGTCTGATTTTATGTTATACCCTTTACAAAACCGAATGCTTTTGAATGTTTCAGAATAGTTGCATAAGGTATGTTTCATCACCGCATAAACCCTTGAGATAAACATACAGGAGGCTTATTGTATATCCCACGTGATAAGATTGAAGCTTTTATTTGCGCTGAGGATATAGTTTATATTTGAAATTAAATGTATTTATTAAAAGTATATTTATAATGATAAATATATTCCTCTAAATATAAATTTATGAAATATTGTTATCAAAGTGCTTATTAATTGTCATGTATCAAAAGTTACTATTATGAAATATTTGATATTGTTACTTCACTGCTGAATGCATTTTAATTTTTCTAACATTTCTGAATCATTTTTTCTTTCTTTCTATCTATCTTTCTTTCTTTCTTTCTTTAACTACTTCTTTCTACTGTACAATGGTTTTCTACTCCAATGTCTAATATCAGCACAGTTTGTATTAGAGATTTTATTCCAAGAACCTAAATTTCAATTTGTTGTTATTACAATACAAGCTATTAGAGCCCCCAAAATGATTACCTGGTACCAGTCCCATCACTGTATCCATGGTACACACAGGTGCACTGGGAAGGACAGAACGGCTGTGCCACACTCCAGCAGCCCAGGAAGACTTGGGCCACCAGCAGACGATACATCCTTCACTCAGCTGAACCAGCTCTGCCACGCACAATCACACACATCAGATCCCAGCACTCAACCATTAGTGGACAAATAAACATTTATCAGTCCTCAAAGAGAAATAAAAGCAAGAAAACAGCATTGCAGCATGCATTCTGTTTAGCATGCTAACAGTTGAGAGGCACCCAGGAAGCCGAGACCGGGAGGATTGGGAGGGGTGGCAAGGGATGTATGGGGGAATCTAGATTAGAAAGGATTTCTCAAGGCTGAGTAGGTTACTAAGGTTGAACTGTGTGGGATGGGGTAAGACGGATAGTGTTCATGAGTGTATTTGTGTGTGTGACTGTGTTAGTGTGTGTGACTGTGTTCGAAGAGGAGGATAAGCTCTGAAGGTACACGCTAATCGGCTAACAACAAGATGGTGTTCCCATCACATGACCCATCCCAGCCCAAACACTTTTCCATCAGAGTGATTTTGGCTGCTCTTTGCTTCTTTCCGTCACCTGCCTCGTCTGCTTGCATCAAGGCAAGATGACACCTGAGTGTAATCTGTAGTCCAGATTATGATTTACTGAGAGAAGGGAGGGGCAGACAGGCCAAATTGTATTGTCTGAGAGATATTAGATTGATACAGTCTGAACATCTACATCTCTATTTGAGACTGAATAAAATACATAATTTAGCTTAATTTAATTTAAGGTACTTTAGGAAATAAAAAGATTTCCCTTGAATGACACTCTCAAGCTTGATTGCCAAGCATGTCTTTATGTAAACACTCACATATGTATTTAACCAGAATACAATGGACAACATGACACATTTAAAACATCCACACTGGAAAACGTCTCGGGTTACATGTGTAACCCTTGTTCCCTGAAAAAGGCGGAACGAGATGTTGCGCTGCTAAGCGCTACGGGGAACAGCTTTCGCTGTGAGCCGAGCTGAATAATGTGTGGAATACGTCAATGGACATTGACCGGAATTTATAGCCTCGGCTGATGTAATCATTAGATGCACCTGAGGCCAGGCTATAAATGGATACGCCACCAGGTGTCGCCAGATACTTCTTTTGAAGAGCAGTCCTGGGACGCCCCAGTGTGGAAGCAGCGCAACATCTCGCTCCGCTTTTTCAGGGAACAAGGGTTACACATGTAACCCGAGACGCTCCTTTACAAAAGGCTTCACTACGATGTTGCGCTGCTAAGCGCTACGGGAACGCAGTACCCACGCCGCCAAGACTTGGGGCCGTCCGGACCCCTACGGTTGTGCAGTGTACTCACAAAAACGCAAGAGGTCTCAGACATGAGCTTGAGATGTCGACTCAAGGGCATAAGAGCCCGGAGTAGCATAAACATCTAAACCATTAATTTTTTGATGAATGTGTGCGGAGAGGACAGTCTGCCGCATCACAAACTTGTTCAGGCATGGGCTGAGATGTCGACTCAAGGGCATAAGAGCCCAGAGTAGCAAAGCATCTAACCCACAAAGTTCGATGAATGTGTGCGAAGAGAACCCTATCGCAGCACAAACTTGTCATAAAAACTGATGAATGTGAGCGGAGAGGACCAACCTGCCGCATCACAAACTTGTTCAGGCATGAGTTGAGATGTCGACTCAAGGGCATAAGAGCCCAGAGTAGCAAAGCATGTAACCCATAAAGTTTGATGAATGTGTGCGAAGAGAACCCTATCGCAACACAAACTTGTCATAAAAACTGATGAATGTGAGCGGAGAGGACCAGCCTGCCGCATCACAAACTTGTTCAGGCATGAGCTGAGATGTCGACTCAAGGGCATAAGGGCTCAGAGTAGCAAAGCATCTAACCCACAAAGTTCAATGAATGTGTGCGAAGAGAACCCTATCGCAACACAAACTTGTCATAAAAACTGATGAATGTGAGCGGAGAGGACCAGCCTGCCACATCACAAACTTGTTCAGGCATGAGCTGAGATGTCGACTCAAGGGCATAAGAGCCCAGAGTAGCAAAGCATCTAACCCATAAAGTTCGATGAATGTGTGCGAAGAGAACCCTATCGCAACACAAACTTGTCATAAAAACTGATGAATGTGAGCGGAGAGGACCAGCCTGCCGCATCACAAACTTGTTCAGGCATGAGCCGAGATGTCGACTCAAGGGCATAAGAGCCCAGAGTAGCAAAGCATCTAACCCATAAAGTTCGATGAATGTGTGCGAAGAGAACCCTATCGCAACACAAACTTGTCATAAAAATTGATGAATGTGAGCGGAGAGGACCAGCCTGCCACATCACAAACTTGTTTAGGCATGGGCTGAGATGTCGACTCAAGGACATGAGAGTCCGGAGTAGCAAAGCATCTAAACCATAAAATGTGATTAGTGTGTGCGGAGAGTGCCAACCTGCCGCACCACAAACTTGTTCGGTGTCAACTCAAGGGCGTAAGAGCCAAGAGTGGCAAGAACATCCAAACTATAAAAGTTTAATGAATGTGCGCGGAGAGGACCAACCTGCCGCACCACAAACTTGCTGCAGAGGGAGACCTCTAGCCAAGGCTTTAGAGGAGGAGAGCCCTCTGGAAGAGTGCGCCCTAAAACCTACTGGCGAAGCTTGAACGCTGCTCGTGAGGCCCGGCAGTAAGGTCCCTCACCCAAAGTGACAACCCGGTCACGAATTCAAAGTGAAGAACTGCTGCCCTGACTTTACGCCACTAGCAAATGCGGTGGACATAATTCTGAAGGGCACAGACTGGACAAAGTCTGAGTAGTCTTTAGCTGCTCCGGCATTACAAACGGCAGGGAGCAGAAGGCTTAGAGAATGACTGGCCAAAGGTCGAGAAAGGCTCCTTGGGCAGGTAGTCAGGGTGAGGGTGCAAAGAATGCTCTTGGTCCTACCTGGGGCAACTCAAAACAGGTCGGCAAAAGAGACAGAGCCTGTAGGTACCCAAGTCTCCTTAGAGACGTAATTGCCATATGAAAAACCATCTTGAGAGTCAGAAGTCTACCAAACGCTGACTCTAGAGGTTTTAAAAAGGGGGGGTCTTACCCTATGAAGAGGTCCTAGCAAGGATGCCTCTTAGAGGGCACCCCGCCCACCAAGGCGTGGCAAACCGAAGTGGAAGCCACATAGAACCTGGCAGTGGCGAGGCAAGTGCCCGCTGACAGTTCTTTCCACAGAAAATCCAGAACTGAAGCAAACTGGCAGTTAGCTGGTTCTGTAATTTGAACTTATTAGAAGGAAACACATGCAGGCGCATTTGTGCCATGTATGCGCCACCGCGATCAGCACCCCCGAGGGGGACTGGGTGACTCGGGAGAAGTAGAGGAGACATTGCGCTATCAACAGAGGCGAAGAGGTCCTCTTCTGCCCTGTAAAATCTACCCAGATCAGTTCCAAGGGGGGGAGCCCTAGCGATTGCAATGGTCTCGATAGCTTCAGGAGAAAGCCCTGTGAACCTCAGTTGGTACCCTACAGGGGCCAAGCATGAAAGGTTTCACACTCGGGCCGGGATGAATATGCCCCCTGAGCCTGAGAAAGAAGGTCCTACCTGTTCGGAATCGCCCTAGGCGAGCCGTCGAGGAGAGATATTAACTCCGAGAACCATATCCTGTTTAGCCAGTGCAGCGCCATTAATAGGAGGCAAGACCCTTGGTGGTGAACATTGCCAAGACTCCCAGGAGCAGAGAAACCGGGGAAAGAAACGCATACAGACGCATTCTGGGTCATGTATGTGTTTTAACGTCCAGACCCAAGGGGGCTGGGTGATTTCAGGGAGAAGCAGAGGAGACATTGCGCTATTCATATAGGCGAAGAGGTCCTCTTCTGCCCTAAGATCTCACCCAAACTTGTTCCAAGTGGAAAAAGCCCGGCATTTAAAAGGTCTCGATAACCTCAGGAGAGAGCCCTGTGTCCCTCAGTTGGTACCCTTTGGGGCCAAACATGAAAGATTCCACAATTTGGGGCAGGGATGAAATATTGCCCTGTGCCTGAGACAGAAGATCCTTCCTGCTCGGCATCGCCAAAGGCGAGCCGTCGAGGGAAGAGATTAGCTCTGAGAACCAAGCCCTGTTCGGCCAGCGCGGTGCTATCAGTAAGAGGCAAAAACCCTTGCTGGCGAACTCTGGGCAACTACTACCTTAGGGTGGAGTTCTTAACTCCCCGCTGGTATGGACCGTAAATCTGCTCCCATATACGGGCATCCAGGGATATAACTGACCTGAGTGACAGGAGCTTGCCCTGGGCCCTAAGGAGAACCCAACGTGTCAGAAATACAGCTGACAAGAACGTGGGTCTCCTTGATGATTTATGTAAGAGGCTACCGCTGCATTGTCCACCCAGCACCAAGACATGGCAGCCTCAGGAGGAGGTATTTCAAGGCCAGAAATACAGCCATCAACCCGAGACAGAGACTGTGACAACCGAGCTGATCGACCCTCCTATCCCCTTAAGCTGGATGACCACTTAAGGCCGCTACCCCGCCCATCAGGGAGGCGCCTGTCGTTAGCAGCCTGCGACAACAAGACGCACCTACAGTGGGACCCAAGGCAGAAAACCGGGTCTGAACCACATAGAAAGGGAACGAAGCCTGAGGCGCAGAACCCTATTTAGCCTAGGGTTTTTGGCCCTTGGAAGAAATCCCCTGGCTTTTGGCCACAACAAAAACGGTCTCATGAGCAGAAGGTCCAGAGGGATCACTGTGGATGCATTCGCCCTGAGACCTGGAAATCATTGATACTGATAACAGTGCAACCTTGACCTAGCCTGACTTTGCTCAGGGTGATCTAAATGGACTCAATCCTAGCGGGAGACAGTTGTGCCCGCATTGAGATTGAACTCCATACGATGCCCCGATAGACAGTGTTCTGAGTGGGAGACAGGACGCTTTTCTTGGCGTTGAGCCTCAACCCCAGAGAAACAGATGAGCTAAGACGATGTCCCTGTGCTGAACTGCCAGTTCCTGGAACTGAGCTAGGATCAGCCAGTCGTCTACATAATTCAGAATGCAGATGCCCCAGAGTCGCAAGGAGCCAGCGCTACATCATGCATTGTGAATGTGCGGGTAAAAAGGGCTAGGCTGAGTGAAAGAACCTGACCCTGGAAGACTTCGCCCCCGGAAGTGAACCTCAGGAACTTTCCATGTTGTGGCAGAACTTCTAAATGATGTATAGAAGTGCGTCATAAGATCGATGGTGACCAGCCAAACGAGTTGTAGGGCTTGAGACACGACCGTCTTGACAGGCATCATCTTGGACTTGAACACCCATGGGTAGTTCAAGCTTTACCACCCCTCACCCCTCACCCTCCATGGGAAACGGGAAGTATTTAGTGTAATAACCTAACTCTCTCTCTGGAAGGGGAACACATACCATGGCCCCTTTAACCAGGAGATTGAGTTATATATTTATTTTTTTTTACATAAAAAGAAATCCGGTTCACGGTAGTGAGAACATGCCGTTGAAACACAGAAAAGCGGCGGGTGAATTAAATCCTGACGCCCTTATAAGACCCACAGAAAATAATATATCCGGCAGAAGTTCCCACGCTGCCAGGATCTCTGAGATGGGTATTATATTTTAACACTTCCTGTTGAGGGGTTGTCGAGTGTTTCGAGTCCTGAATAAAATGCAGGAACAGTGAAAACACCCAACTGGGAGAAACAGCATAGTGTGCAGAGCAGCATGGTGTGCAGAGCAGCACCAGCCTGACCTGCTGCTTGATAAGCCCTTCCCACTAAAGTGGAGGTTGTCCTACAAGGCTTTGAGGGGAGAGAGGGCTTCTTAAGTGACGATGCCGAGCCCGGCGAGAGATAGCCCGCAAGCGTCTCTTTGACCGGCGGCATCACTGAATACCGCCGTGCCTCAGCACCCACGACAGTCGAATATAATGACGCCGAGGGTATGTGAACACGGGAAGAAAATATATATATATTTTTTTTTTTTCTTTTTTTTTTTTTTTTTAGGGGTTCTCCATGAGCGAAAAAGCTCTTAATGGAGGTTTATCAAAGAAGGAAGGAACCCATGAGGCGTTCCCTTTATTAGACTGGAAGATAAAATCTATCCCCTAATTTGGAGCGTTTGGGGTCTCTTTTTCGCGTGGCCAGACCAATCTGGCAACCGCACGAGTAACAACATCCAGCAATTCCTCCGTAGATTTTTTATCGCGGACGGAAAGCTCGGAGGCGGGAAGAGAATAGCGATCCACCTCATGATCCGAGAAGCGTCGAGATCATGTGAAGAAACAGCTGGGTTTGGGGAGAGAGTGAGAGAAAGGGATCAACCCGTCTCTTGCTCCTCAGCCAAAACCATGCAAGAGCCCCACGAACGATCTTCTTTTCGAGAGTGCTGACTCCCGGAAGCAAGCTGAGGCGAGCACGACGCACTCTGCCTGTTAAAGCAAATCGCAGTGCTCGCGACCCACCCTGCTGCAACGCGAGAGCAGCGTGCTCCCAAACAAACAGCAAAAACTGATGTGTGTCGTCTTCAGCTATAGAGCGAGAAGAGGGAACACGCACCTTTGCGTGCTTTCAGTCATTCTCTCTTTTTAGAAATATATATATATATATATATATATATATATATATATATATATATATATATATATATATAATATTTTCTAAACAGAAGAGAAAAGAGAACAAAGAACAAAGTTCACTGCACACTGTCTAACTGATTCTAACTCCTAACAGAGGAAAGGAAGTTTTGACAGGGTGTGTGAAACACACAGAAACAGAATCGCTCTGAAAAAAGAGTTTCTGACGACACCTGGTGACGTATCCATTTATAGCCTGGCCTCAGGTGCATCTAATGATTACATCAGCCGAGGCTATAAATTCCGGTCAATGTCCATTGACGTGTTCCACACATTCAGCTCGGCTCACAGCGAAAGCTGTTCCCCGTAGCGCTTAGCAGCGCAACATCGTAGTGAAGCCTTTTGTAAAGTGAACATATTTTTATCCTTATGAAATCATTTTTGTTGTCATACATTTATCTTGTCACCATAATTATGTAAATTCTGCTCAGTTTTGTAAATGTTTTGATTTTCTTCATAAATGAAGTGGTTTCTTAAAACTTAAAGGAAGCAATTAAACTTATTGCACACAAAAATACCATACATATAGGTGAAAGCTGTAGGTATTGAAAGACCCTTAATTTTTTTGTATTAAAATGTCGGCCTTCAATACTATCATGCCTGATCTTCTCTCAAACAAACTGACCCGGCTCTCCGTGCCCACCCCAATCTGTTGATGGATAACCAGCTTTCTGACAGATAGACAGAAGCTATTTAGACTGGTGAAACTCACATCCGGGACCCTCACGATTAGGACCCTGACTAATAGCACCTCAGGGATGCATCCTCTCTCCACTGATCTTCTACCTGAACATGAATGACTGGACTGCAAAGGACCCCACTGCCAAGGTCCTGAAGTCTGCAAATGACACCACGATCATCGGCCACATCCTTGATGGTGACGAGTCTCCATACAGACGGGAGGCTGAAGAGCTTGGTGCGGTCACAACTACCTTGAGCTGAACAGTCTCAAAACAGTGGCGATGACAGAGGACTTCAAGAGAAATCCCCTCGCACTCCCCCCCTCACCATCCTGAACAGCACTGTGGCAGCAGTGTTAGTCATTCCGGTTCCTGGGCTCTACCAACTCTCAGGACCTGAATTGGGCCATCATAGACTCCATTGTGAAGAAGGCTCAGCAGAGTTTGTACTTCCTTCGCCAGCTGAAAAAGTTCAACCTGTCACAGGAGTTGTTGACACAGTTCTATTCAGCTGTCACAGAGTCTGTCCTGTGTACATCTATAATGGTATGGTTTGGTTCAGCCACCAAATTAGACAGTAGGAAACTACAACGGACAGTCAGGACTGCTGAGCGGATTATTAGAATATGCATCTGAAGTGGCAATTGGTCTTATAGACCTTAAATCTGATCAGAGCAGGCATACATTTATTTACACAGCAGATACAATGCTGACATTTTATGAGATAATATTTAAATTATGAATATGAATTATGAAGTAAACTTGAAATATAAAAAAATTACTTATGAAATGGTTAAACAAATGTTTAAGGTTGCCCGGCCCCTGATGCTGTGTTTCATTTCCACAAAGAACCAAAGTTTACACCTTGATGATGTTTTAATTTGATGCTGCATCTCAGAGTTTGCTTAAGTTATTGGAATAGTTTAAAATGGTATGACTAATTTGATTAGCCTACTACCTCCACCAATTTAAGGAGGCAGCTCTTTTGGCAAGTCGGATATTTAGACTCATACGGTCTACAGACTGGCTGCTGAATCCCTTCTCTTGCCCTGGGTCTAAATCTATCGTGTTTTTTAACTATACACCATCATAATCATGTGTCTTTTGTGGGGCAAGGTATGGTTGTAGGGTCGAGGTATGGCAAGACAACCTGATCATCTTATATGTAACTTTCAAGCATTAGTCATATAATAAAGGTCACTATTTGATTCCCTATATCAGTAGTAGTGTGGACTGCATATTAAAACTTAATATCTACCAAATCAGGTTAATATCATGAGAACTGGCACCTTTTAAATCTTCTATTTGTGAATACTGCTGCCAAAATATGAGGTCAGGAATGCTAAATCCACACTCCTCACTCTTATTCTGCCCTCAGAGGACTTGACTGTGCTCTGTTAGACAGACTGTGAACATTCCACAATAAAGTTCCAATGCATAACTTTTTTGGGAGTTTAAATTTACAGTGTTTTCCATACATGTAAAACTGAAAATAAAATTAACAAAACATGTTAATATATTGCAAGAAAATAGAGAAGCTTTTCCTGTTGCAAACTACTTTTTCCAGCAAGTAGCAGTGTAGCATGACCAAACGCTACATCATGTTGGTCAGATTATAAATAACGATCTGGCAGCATATTTCTGTCTGCTGATCAGTATCAGGCAGCGTCGTCTTCTTTTGTAATGGTAGATCACAAACAAAAATAGTTAATTTCTTCCATCTACTGAGAGCTTATTACAGCTCACTTGGATAAGAAGTGATTGTCTGATGGTTACGTAAATTGAGCAACTACAGTTAGTTTAGCTTTACAAGACGTAAATGGCAGGTAAATCTGAAAATGATAAAAGACAACCATTTTATTCTTCTATTTAACAAATAATGTTTCAGACATTTTGTTGTTAATAGATCACACTATTTACCTTTACTATTTTAAATAAAATAATTAAAAAAGTTATATTGCCTTTTGAGGGATTTTGTTTCTGTTCTAAATATGTTTATTTCACTCATCATCTGCATTATTGGGAGCAGTGTGTGAATTCTTATAATATTTATAAATATACAGTATTTATTATTATAATAATTACTATCATGCAGAACTATTTGATCTCTCAATTTCTTAGCATTTAATTAACTATAATTTTCAAGTAAAATAAATAAAAGTATTGGTAAAATAAATCATTTATGGCATGTATTATTATGCAACAATCTAGGATGACCATCCATCCACTTTCTTTTGGACCTGAACAAAGCGAACACATATATGTAGAGCAACCTGTATGTGACCTGTAAAGCTGGCAATTGCATGTCAATGGAAAAAAGTCAGAAAATACAATGGGCATGAACCGAGGTGTTATGATCCCTTGTTGTCTGCCCCGTGTTTTGTGTTTCACTCGTCACTGATCATATTCCATGTCACGTTTTCCTTGTTGTCCGCCCCGTGTTTCACTGTCCTTGTAAAAAACTACAATTCCCACAATTCCCGGCCTCCCTCACTGCCTGCACTCATCATTGTTCTCACCTGTGTCTCGTTTAGTCTTCATTGTGTCTGTGTATTTAAACCCTGTTGTTTTCCTTTTCCTTTGTCGTTCGTTGTATGGTTTTCATGTCGTGCTTATGCCCCTGGTTCCTGCCCTTCGTTTATGTTCTTCCAGCTGTTTGTTCTTATGTGTTAGAGTTAGTTATTTTTTCCCCATCGTGGACTTTTCTTTGTATTTATTTATTTGTTATTTATAATAAAAGCCGCATTTGGATCCAAACCACCCGTCTGCCTTCTCCTGCTTCCCACATACATTACAGAATGAACGACCAAACATGGATCCAGCGGTTCAGCGAGCTAACTTCCGGCTGCTCTGCTTGAAACAAGGGGACCGACCATTAGAAGACCACATCCGCGACTTCCTCATTCTGGCGAGCATCTCGGACTTCCCTGACTCTTCCCTTGTGGTCTTCTTCAGGGACAACCTGAACGACTGGCTAAAGGAGCGGTTGCCACCGTCAAAGCGCTACTGGAAGCTCCGCGACTTCATGGAGGCAACTCTATTGGTCTGTGGCTCACCGTTCACCGTGGGCGTCGTTGAGGAGGACCCTACCTCTCCACCCACAGCGGTGACTCTCCAGTCGTCCCTAGCGCTCCCTGTCACGCCAGCCCCTCCGGTCAGTGAGCAAACCCCCACGCCTGTCGCTGTCAACGAGCCTCCCGAGCCTCCCTCTGCTCTGCCTCCTGAGCCTCCCACGGCTCCGCCCCCTGAGCCTCCAGAGCTTTCCATGGTTCTGCCTCCCTCGTCTCCTCCTCCTGAGTCTCCCTCGGCTCAGCCTCCTGTTCCTCCTCCCATGGCTCCGTCAACCACGGCTCCGCCCCCGGAGCATCCCTCGGCCCTGCCTACAGAACCTTCTATAGTTCCGCCAATCACGACTCGGCCTATGAAGCCTCCCTCGGCACCGCCTTCAGAGCCTTCTTCGCCCTCGCCTCCGCCTCCCGAGCCTCCCTCGGCTCCGCCTCCAGTGGATCCCTCAGCTCCGCCTTCTGAGCCTTCTACGCCATCGCCTCCCGAGCCTCCCTCGGCTCCGCCTACACCTTCTACGGCTCCGCCCACAGTGTACCCCACGGCTCTGCCTGCCTCTGCTCGGCCCCCAGGTTCTCCTGCGGCCCTACCTGTGCCTCCTTCGGCGCCGCCACCCAAGTCTTCGACTGCTCCGCCTCAGAAGTCTTCCTTGGCTCCGCCTCATGCGGCTCCGCCAGCTACCCCAGTGGCCACTCCTCCTCCCAGGCCCCCTGAACCGGCCTCTGTCCTGTGGCCACCTCCCAGGCCTCCTGAACCGGCCCTTGCCTTGTGGCCAGCCCCCGGGCCACCCAAACCTGTCCCCAGATTGTGGCCGCCTCCCAGACCACCTAAACCTGTCCCTGCCCGGTCGATGCCTCCCTGGCCTCCTAAACCTGTCCCTACCCGGTGGACGCCCCCCCAGGCCACCTGACCCGGTCCCCGTCTCATATCCCCATGGACTGCCTGTCGGCCCTCTCGGTCTACCTGGTCTGCCTGTCCGTCCCTTGTACCCCTATGGACTGCCTCTCGGCCTCACTGGTCTGCCTGTCCGTCCCTCGTGCCTCCATGGACTGCCTAATTGCCCCTTGTGCCTCCTTAGTCTGTCTCTGTGTCCCTTGTGCCCCCTTTGGTCTGTCTGTTCTCCCCCTCTTCTAGCCCCCCTCTCCTGGAACATTTTGTGTTTCTTTAGACCGTCTGGAATCCAGTCCATTTGAGGGGGGCTATGTTATGATCCCTTGTTGTCTGCCCCGTGTTTTGTGTTTCACTCGTCACTGATCACATTCCATGTCACGTTTTCCTTGTTGTCCGCCCCGTGTTTCACTGTCCTTGTAAAAAAACTACAATTCCCACAATTCCCGGCCTCCCTCACTGCCTGCACTCATCATTGTTCTCACCTGTGTCTCGTTTAGTCTTCATTGTGTCTGTGTATTTAAACCCTGTTGTTTTCCTTTTCCTTTGTTGTTCGTTGTATGGTTTTCATGTTGTGCTTATGCCCCTGTTTCCTGCCCTTCGTTTATGTTCTTCCAGCTGTTTGTTCTTATGTGTTAGAGTTAGAAGTATTTTTACCCATCGTGGACTTTTTTTTGTGTTTATTTATTTGTTATTTATAATAAAAGCCGCATTTGGATCCAAACCACCCGTCTGCCTTCTCCTGCTTCCCACATACATTACACGAGGTGAGGGGAGAAACAAGCCCCTTTATTCAGAGTCTTTATTCACATATTATCCACACTAAATATTATGTGACGAGAACAAAAAATGCCAGCCCAGAGTTTGTCATATCTTATCTTTAGGGAAGTAGGCTACACCTGGCCACAGCAGGATTGAAAAGTGTGAAATATAGTAAAAAATTATTTTTAATGGCATCTGATATTTTTTTGTCTTTTGATATTTTGTTTTTATTTTATATGGCTGTATTTTATTTTATGGACATTATTAGCGGTATTAATGTTACTATTTATTAAATGTATTAGATATATTTAATGTATTTAAACACGTTAAATGTATTTAATTAATACATTAATTAATAAATGTCATTAGTGTAAATTTTGTTATTAATATTATTGGTTTGATAGTATCATTTAAAAAAATATTGCCTCATTAATTAGCTTCAATGTAACCAGCTACTTTTTCAAAAGAGTAGCTTGACTGTACCGTAACTACTTAAAATTATGAGTAGCTTGTCAAACTACAATTTCAAAGTAGCTTCCCCAACATTGCCTGTAAGTAGGCTTGATTATTTGTGGATAAATCTGCTACCAAGAGTTCAAAATCAGAGTTTTGTGTTGTTGCTACAGTGTACACCCAGTGCACAGCTTTAGGCCTCAGCTAACCTGCAAGCTAATGTTATTATGTTGAAATAGTTTTGCTAATTAGCCGAGGACCCAATTGTACCTATAACTGTGTAGAATTATGCAGATTGTTTGTCCTTCTTATTATCATGAATAGTGATCAAATGTGGAAAGTGATTTATTTTTATAAACGGTAATTTTACATACTAACTTGCTATATAAAGTTTAAGGGTGTAATGTTCAGCCCTGGGCTGGCTTTGACCTAAAACTGTGTAACAAACTAGTCGATCTCAAGAGTCTTATATAAATATATAATTACAAGCTGTAATGTTACGGCTGCTATCCACGATAGTCCACGGCTAACTTCCCCACTAACTCTCTAATACCCCTGGTAATGTCCAAATGGGAGTAAGCCTCTGTTCTCCGTTCAAAGCTCTGGCGAAAAAAGTTTGGCCACACCAATTCCAGCAAAAGATGACTTACTTAGATAAACTACGTGTCTTTTACTTGAAGCTTTGTTAGGTTCACAATAATCAACCGTGTACTTGTAAGAAAGCTACAAAAGTAAAACTTACCACTGTGAAAAGTCCTGCTCAAGTTGTGCTTGCGAAGGTTTTTCGGGTGGATCAGCTTGTTCTTCCAAACTTTCATTATTGGCCTCAAACTGGTATGGCAAAAACCAATGCTATTGTTACCATAGTTACAATAGTGTTTGCAGCTGACCAATCAGAGCAGACTGGGCTTTGTGTAAAGGGGACAGGACCTAAATCAGAACATTTGAGCCAGAGGATGAAAATAGTTTTAGCATAAATGTACAGTATGAGAAAAGTAATGTGTTCCCCTTCTGTCACTCACTCAATGTTGTGTCGATGTTGTGACACCAGGGGTCGATCTTGAGAGCCCCAGACACCTTCAGATCTTTGAAAAAAGGCCAATGAGAATGTGGCATGGGGACATAGTCATGTGTCTGTCTGCAGGAGAGAGAGAGAGAGCGGTAAGGCTTGTTACTTGGTTCATAATTACCCCTAACACCTTTCTCCTGCAGACCGACACATGACCACGTTCCCATGCCACAGAGAATTGGTGAGTAGAATATGCATGCCGCTCCCCCCGACATAATGGTATAAAAGGGAGCTGGAATGCGGATTCATTCAGATTTTTTCTTCGGAGCCGAGCAGTTGTATATCAGCAAGCTGAGTACTACTACTATTCCATTCACCTCTTCAGAAGCGTGTGCTGTTGAATATATGGTGCATTCCAGCAGCTTTCTCTCCACTCTGCACTCCACTGCAGACTAAGCCCCTGAGCGCTTCAACAGCGCTTTAAAAAGAGTATATTTCCTCTAAAGAGTATAATTCCTCTATTTGAGCAGGCACATTGACATTGAACGTATTTTTAAAGACGAGTCGGGTGCTTCAATACAAGGTCCTCCCCTCTTCTTGTCCCTGTCCCCTCGCATCTTCATGAAGGTTGCAGACATTGCCCCATTAAGGGAAGTGGGCATTTGCATACTCAACTACCTTGACGACTGGCTGATTATAGCACACTCTCAATAGTTACTGTGTGCCCACAGGGACCTGGTGCTCATGCACCTCAGCCATTTAGGTGTCAACTGGGAAAAGAGCAAGCTCTCCCTGGATCAGAGCATCTCTTTTCTCTGCATGGAGTTAGACTCAGTGTCAATGATAGCGCGCCTCACAGCCGAATACGTGCAGTCGGTGCTGAACTGCCTGTACTTATCCAAGCAGGAAACGTCGGTCCCACTGAAGTACTTTCAGAGGCTCCTGGGGCATATGGCTTCCTCAGCAGTGGTCACGCCACTCAGGTTGATGCATATGAGACCGCTACAGCACTGGCTCCAGACCCGAGTCCCGAGGTAAGCATGGCACCGTGGCACACATCGCGTGGCTCTCACGCCCGCCTGCCTCCACCTGGTTACGACGGATGCCTCCAAGACAGGCTGGGGCGCCGTGTGCAACGGGCCTGCGGCCGCTGGCTCCTGGACAGGACCTTGCCTGCATTGGCACATCAACTGCCTCGAGTTGCTGGAGGTACAGCTCGCCCTGCGGCGAGTTGTACGTGTTGGTCCAGATGAATAACATGATGACAGTGGCTTATATAAACCGCCAAGGCAGTTTACACTCTCATCGCATGTCGCAATTCGCCCGTCACCTCCTCCTTTGGAGTCAACGGTGACTCAGGTCACTGCGGGCCACTCGTATCCCTGGCAATCTCAACGCCACAGCAGATGCTCTGTCGTGGCAGGTGATGCTCTGGGGAGAGTGGAGACTCCACCCCCAGGTGGTCCAGCTGATTTGAAGTCAATTCGGCAAGGCACAGGTAGACCTGTTCACCTCACGGGAACCATGAGTGATGCATGGGGTGGATAAAATATCCAGGTACATCCCTTGTTTGTACGGTAGTTTTTTAACTCTTGAGTTATTCACATTGATTTTCAAAACTTTGCAGGCTCCAACAAATTTGGGTTATAAGGTTTGTTGCAGTGATGCAAGCCTCTGCAATGAATGTAATTGTTTTACCACAAAAGGATCTTGTGATATGAATAAACTGAGAAATTGCCTTCTGAAGAGTTTTCTAACTAGAACATTTCTCAAATCTGTGAAAGCTTAGCTGAGCTTTAGAAGTCTTTGTTGCAAGAACTAAAATGTCAGGTTAATTTTCAGCATCAGCATTAGGTTCTACCAATTCAAATGTCTCAGGAAATTCTTGAGCATCATTCTGGAGTAGAAAATGTGGCCCAAAAAAAATTTTGTGTACTGTAGGTATTCTGCTGATAAAGCCCTGTTGGGTTATTGTTGGTGTTCACATAGCACCACTGGTCAGGCTGTTGATTTCCTTATACAATCTCCTTTTGGTGACAGTATGGATATACCCATAGATGATCCTGCTGTCAGTATATACTCGAACTGAGTCTATTTCCACATCAAACTCATCCCTGATTAGCTTGTACATTTCCACTGCTAGCATAGCAGAATATGGTTCAAGTCGAGGTATGGTGTGGGCTGGACGAGGGGCTAACTTTTCCCTATGACAAACCCAACATGGTATTGGTCATTAGTGTCAATTATCCTAAGGTAAGCAACTGCTTCTATGGAGGCATCTGCGAATATGCAGTTATTTTCTTTATGTGGCAGGCAATGAAACAGGAACACATGGCATTTTAATCTGCAAATTATCTGAAGTCATGAGAGAATATCCACTCATTCCACTCTGTTTGTCTTTCTTTTGAAAGAGGTGCATCCCAGTCACTTTGTTCATATGAAAGTTATCTTAATACATCTTTTCCTTGCACTACAACAGGTGCCACAAATCCCACTGGGTCATAGAGGCTATTCACTGTGGATAGAATACACCTTCTTGTAAATGGCTCCTCTTCTGGATTCACTTGGAAGTTAAAGCTGTCAGTCTCTAAGTTCAAAGAGAGGCTCAGACTGTGCTGAACAGGTAATGGAAGTCTTTTTAGTCTTTGGCATGATCCTCTTTGTGAAACGCTTCTTTTACAGTTTTGCTGTTGGATGCAATTTTGTGTAATCTCAGATTTGACTCTGCAAGCATCTTTTGTGTGTTTTTGAAGAGATCAATGGCTTCTTCAGGAGTGGTGACTAAGGTCAGTCCATCATAAACATAGACATTTCTCACAACAAAGAGCTTTGCATAAGAACCATAGTAATTTTCTCCTTTTAGAGCAGCCCATCACATACAGAAAATTGCTAGTGCAGGTGAAGGACTGTTTCCAGATACATGCACGTTCATCCTGTATCCAGTTACTTTCTTGTCTGGGTTGTTGTCTTCATACCTTAAAAACCTTAGATAGTTTTTGTGGTCTTCACAATCAAAAAATAAAACATCTGTTGCACATCTGCTTTCAATGCAATGCTCTCTTTCGGAACCTCATGAGAACTCCAAGGAGTGTATTGTTTAGATCGAGTCCACTGAGCAGCACATTGTTAAGTGACATGCCCTAAAATTCTGCACTAGAATCAAACACATCCCTGATTTGATCTGGTTTTTGCAGTTGGTTCACACATACCATAGTAAGGTACCATCTCTCTTTTTTTCATTTCCAATGGAGGAGCAAGTCCTTCTTGGTCATTATCAAACAGTTTTTGATTAAAGTGTAACACCAAAATGAATTGGTGTTTCGTGTCAGGCTTTTTGTCTAGAGTTTTATGAAGTGATACAGTACAAGGCATTTCATAGCCTGATCTCTATCATTTTGAAGATGAGACCTTAGAGAGTGAAACGGTAAGGTTTCAACCCAACTGTTTGCAGCACCCTGAATGACATCACTATCTATGATATAAAAAAAAACCTCTGTCCTTGACTGACAGCCCAGGCTTATCATCGTCTTGTGTCTTGTCAAACACTGTAGCTCCTAGATTATCAGTAGTTATCCCAGCACCTAATTTCTGAGAGATGGTGTGCCTCCATCTTTGGAAGTTCATGTATCTTCTGCCAGAAATCTGGTTTACCCCACCACAAGTCTTAATGGTTTATGGGGTAAAGCTAGCTTTGACACCAAAGAGATTGAAAAACTCTGTCTTAGCCAGAGACCTGTTGCTCTGATCATCTAAAACAGTGTACATTTTAACTGCATTCTCTCGCTTGTAAACAGGATACACTTTCACCAGACTAATTTTAAAACATGACCAGACTCTCCACATATCTCGGTACATTTTAAAGTAACTGAAGTAGGCATGACTTCATTTTGCTCCCCACCTTGCTCTTTCTCCTTCTCAGCCTTGTCTGGATTCAAGGTGGGTGAATCAGGGAGCAGTGCAGGGCAGTACCATTTAATCCCGTTACATTCAGAGCATTTGACTGAATGGCGATCTGGTCTATCAATCCTTTTTTATGGTTATTTTAACTGTTGTTCTAATGTATGGGATGCCACATACTTTTCTCTAGAAGTGCATTTTCAATCACTTTATGTGCTCCGAAGTAGAGAAATACTAAAGGAAAAGGCAAAATTGGCAATCTTAAAAAAGTTCAGTGTGACATGTTCACAGACGGCCGATTAATATCCTTTGCTATGATCTTCAGCCTCAAGTTCTGGCAGTGTCAGAAAATTAGCATCTCATTACGCTCCTCTCTTGAACCCTAATTCACTTGGAATGATTCTTGCTCCACGTTTGCACCACCATAGCAACATTATTGCCTAGTTATCACTCAAGCACTTTCAATTATTTTTCTTCTTTTCATTTTATATAAAACATTTTAATAAATATATTAGCATAAAATAAAAAGTGTAACACATCAGCAATATAAAAGCATTATTCTCTGAATTAAATAAATACAGAGCTTAGGCTATAAAATAAAAATAAATAAATGATTGCATTTTCTTAACACGTTTTGTTTCTTTACATTTATCATGCATTTTCTTTACGTTATTTGAATTACTATTTTAATTTTAATAAATGTACTTTAAGTGTCTGTAAACTTCTTTAGTTAAGATTCACACCACTTTCAATTTCAAAATAAATAAAATAGAAAGATTGAACAATTTATACTGGTAAGTATTTATGGGATGTTTTAATCCAAATCAGCAAAAACAGTTGGCTACAATTATAGAAATGTATGTAATGTTTGTGCATCGTCCATAGGGAATTTGCAAGTGTGATATATTATCAGTCTTTATGAATTTTCTAAATTTTGCATGACTTATAGGTTACTAATCTAAAATAGGAGAACGCCTTACTATAACCCACCTTTTTTGTTTTCTCCAATGTGAAGAGAGAAGTTTGTAATTTTTCAGGCCACAATTCTTTTTATTTCCACAATGAATATTTGCTTATGGTAGCTCAATATTACTGTAGGCTACCTCCCGCCCTCACGTTCATTCTCAACATATGTAATTTTCTGTCTTTTTGAGATTATTATAGGCCTATTTGAAAAAATTCCATCTTTCTTGTAAATGTTTGCCTATGATTGTGATGGAGTGGTATTAGAGCAACGGAAATGCTGATGTCCTGAATTTCAGAGAGAAAGAATAATGCTCCTCTGTGGTAGGAAAATTTTGCCATTTCGCTTCTATTCCGCAACACTCCCATAACGTGAGTCACGTTCAATGATCGGGACAAATGGGAACACAGTGGGCTACGATGTGTATCGTGCAGTCTGACATAATATCAAACAGTGTGCCAATGAGCTCAAATCGTACAGTCTGACAGTCTAAGCAACTATCTTAAAGGACTTTCCAAAATCATACAGCGTGCAACCTGCTTTACATATAGTCATTCAGGTCACTAGATAAAGGGTTTCACAGCAGCAGTATAATGACTATGTCAAGCAGCAGCAGGCATTAAGAAGATCAGTCGACAAGACCAAATCTACTCCATAGTCTTGCATCAACTTACAGTAAATCCTTAAGTTAAATTGAATGTCACTCATACACATAATTTTTCGGTCACTAGATAAACCAATTGAGAACACATTTAAGGATACATGGCAAGCTACATGCGACTGAAATCCACCTCACTGCAGTCATTATCTGATGGTCTGATCAGTTTGGAGGCAAGGAAACAGGGGAGACATTGCTGTTTGCTTGTATTATCTATCTTTAAATATAGCTGTTGGGGGGCTTTATCTTGATGTTGGTATAGTAGCAGCAGCATTGTGTATTCGTGCGAAGAGCAGCAGCATATTGACTCTTGTCATGCAGATATCGGAAGATGTGATATAAAGTCATACAAGTTGTCAAATAGAGCATACAGTATTTTGACATACTGAATATGTAAGTTGTCATGTAAACCATATATGCAAAATCAATTCTTATATGTGCAGGGAATAATTCTAACAAAACATAGACATTGACTGTAAAGAACTACAATGACCACAGCAGAATATTTATTAACAAGTACACCAGTGTATTTTATTTATGCAAGCAGTTTATTCCTACAGATCAGAAAAGCCACTGTCAAGCGGTTGGCACATTTATGTACAATACAAATTAATGGTACAGCTTGCTACTAAGCATTCCTTAGTGAGAGTAAAAAAAGACTAATATGAAGACAGAGAGAGAGAGAGAGAGAGAGAGAGAGAGTGTGTGTGTGTGTGTGAGAGAGAGAGAGAGAGAGAGAGAGTGTGAGTGTGAGAGTGTGAGAGTGTGTGAGTGTGAGAGAGAGAGAGAGTGTGTGTGTGTGTGAGAGAGAGAGAGAGAGAGAGAGAGAGAGAGTGAGTGTGAGAGTGTGAGAGTGTGTGTGTGTGAGAGAGAGAGAGAGAGAGAGAGAGAGAGAGAGTGAGTGTGAGAGTGTGAGAGTGTGTGAGTGTGAGAGAGAGAGAGAGAGAGAGAGAGAAAGAGGGGTGAGGGCTCAGAAAAAGCATCAAGTTAGGGGCTCAACAAGCAATAGTAATAGATGAGAGTAGGGAGTTAGAGATCACCACAAAGTAAACAGGCACAAATCAAACACTACCATCGAAGAGTAGGAGTTTCAGCGCAATGTTTTCAGCATAGGATTTAAATTACTGCACATTATGAAGAATGGGATTACCCAGCAAAACAGTTGCATATAACAAACTCATAAACGGTGAAATTAAATTGTTTTTCCTTTTTGATCCGACCCCCCCATTATTATTATTATAATTATTTTTGGATCCAGTAAAAAAGGATTACCATTGAATGCATGACCATGCTACAAATAACATTTAGGTTCACAGTCTTTACCTAACATTACAGGGATCTGACTGTACAGTCAATACCCCAATGCACTTACACCAAGAAAGAGCTCACAAAATGGTCAAATAAGTGCACAAAACTAGCTCTTAGAAACACTGACAGAACATGACTTGCCAGGCATTAAAAGAACAATAAGACATATCCATTGTCCGATATAATAATAACTTGTTAGCAAGACAACAAGTAACTTTTACTGTAATCAAGTATAAGCTCTTTAAAAATTAGTTTTCATTGTGATATTCCTCTTTGCACCCCCCACCCCCAAGTGCTAACGTACAGTACATACATTTACAGAATTACTATATACAAAAGCTGAAAATGATAATCATCAAATTAAAAACCCTGTCAGCTTAACTGTGTCTATATCTATAGGAAAATAAAAAGAGGGGTCATAACGCTGTTGGCTTGTGCATGTGTACCTTGCTGCCAGTAAAGGGAGAGTTGCACTGTTACCATAGACGGATTTGTGGACACTGGCAGATTTTAAATGCTTGAAATCTGCTTAAAAGTGGTCACAAAGTAGCCCTGTTCCTCTCCCTCTCAGAGAAGTTACAATGCCACCCACTGGTACACTGCAGCCTACCTGAAAACTAGACTAGCCCAGCAAGCAAATCATAACCATGTTGTATTCATCTTGATAATGCTATGCAATAGCATCTGTAGAAAAATAATAAATAAACATTTTATGGTACATCTGTTATATCTTGATTTGTTTTTTGTCTTTCTCTGTTTTTTTAGGTTTCTTTTAGGAAAATAATGCAGAATGAGCAAGCCATCTGCTGGTATTGGCTTCAAACCTTCTAATGATTAAATAAGAAGGTGAGAAAGATAGGGAGAGAGAGAGAGAGAGAGAGAGAGAGAGAGAGAGAGAGAGAGAGAGAGAGAGAGAGAGAGAATTATTTACTTTTTTACCCAACATTTTTTTCATGCTTTATGTCTTTGATAATGACATTTCAAGTGACAAACACACATGAAAAATTAGAAAACTGACCATATATGTAAGAATGATTCATGTACTGATGGTAAAAAATTTTAAAAAGAGAAATATATTCAAAAAGTTTTGTGAGGTGGAAAAACCTGCACAATTTCTTTAAAAAAAAAAAAGAAATACAACAATGTGAAAAAACCTACAACACTACTTCTAGCTCTACATAATAATAATAATAATAATAACGTTTGTGCCAGAGGTAATGGGTTGGCCATGGGGTTGGTCATATGACACACCACCTGGACTACACCAGTGCCAAAACTCCCTTCAACAGAAAGTGAAAGCACTGAGGGTCCTCTCGCCCTCGCTGCTGTTTCTGTCTTATGTGTAGGCATTGAGTCGTTCCTTGGAGCGCGTGGAGTGGATGTCATGCAGCTCCTGCTCCTCCTTGGACTTACAGTCCTCGTATTTCTGCATTTTACATGCATCCTTCACATAGGCCCAGTTGGCAGACAGCACCATCAGATAGTGAATCTGAAGCAATATCATAATCATAATATCATCAACACAAACTCAGTCAACAAAACTTGCATTTGTACAAGACTTTCTACATTTATATTATTCTGACATATAGTTTTACATTGTTTTATTTATACACCTGGTCACAAGGTGTACAGAGAAATGAAACCTACAAATATTCTTATTTCTTTAAAGAAATAGTAAAAATTTAACTATTTCCCCAAAATTAAAATTTGCTCATCATTTACTCATCAAATCCATATGACTTTCTTCTGTGAAATGCAAAAGGAGAATTTTAGGGACTGATAGTCTCAGTCACCATTCACTTTCATTATTTGGAAAAGGATGCAGTGAGAGTGAATGGCTGTCATTCAGCCTTACCTCTTCTTTCATGTTCCACATAAATAAAAGAAAGTCACACTGGTTTGGAACAACATGAGGGTGAGTTATTGATGAAGGAATTTTCATTTTTGGGTTAACTGTCCCTTTGCTCTATTGTATTATTTAATTAGAATTAACTGTTCTGTTTGTGATACTGAAATATTTCTTAATTATCAGTTTGTGTCATGGTCTCGTGTATATTGAAGAAAGATCTTAGCTAGTGCACAGCAGACCGTTATGAAGCAGGTTGATCGCTCTAAATTTAGCTGTGGCACCAGCAGGAGGCAGCATTGTAAAGTATCCAAACACCTCTCATATGTGCTCTGACAATGTGCCTTGGGTTTGGTGAAAAATTTAGTCTTCTACAAATAGCCTATGCATAAAAATACCTTGAAGAATGCACTGTTCTTACTCTCATTATGTGTAACCCCCCAAAAAAGCTTTCTACATATGTGAATTATTTAAACATAAAGTGAGGCATGTAAAAAAAATTAAAAGTTAAATCAAAAGCAGTATTGATTTTAACAAAAAAGTATATATGTATAATTTACAAATAAATTTGTAAACGATCTGAAGTATTTTAAATGATCTGAAGTATTGTCATGCATATTATAGCACACAATAGGCGCTCTATTTTTGTACAAAGCACAGCGCTATGCGCTACAACCATGTGTAGCATCTTATCAAAATATCCAGAGAGCACCAATTCTAAGCACTATTTCTGTGCCATCGCAAAGGGCAAGTGGGCGAGTTTGCACTTTCTTTGCGTGCAAACTGTGGGTGTATTGTATTTAATTAAAGTGGTGCAAAGCGCAACTTGCTGTTTCCTTGAGAAACAGGAAGCCTTAAGATGTTTCGAAAGCTGGTCTTTTTGCAATGCAAAGACTGAATTCAGTTCCTGCATTTGCAGCCTGGAGATTTCATCAGCAGGTGGTAAAAACTGGAACATCAAATTATGCCCATGACGATCACTGTTGTAGCCAGGGCTGGACTGGCTTTTGGGCTGATCAGGGGTGCACTGGCCATCAGGAGAACCGAGCGGGCCTGTGGTTCGGCCGTGAAATGTGCATAATGGGCGATAAGCAACAATGAGCCACTGCGACGCTGCGATATGCAGAAAAGATATTCCCAGTCCAGCCCGTGTTATAGCCGTTTTATATAACAAATATTAATGAGATTTGTGTTAAACTATCTTTAGGTCATGGTTTGTTATTTATTATGTTTTTATTTACAATTGTATTTATGATCTAATATGTATTGGTATTTTTCAACCTGTTCTCCTAGAGCAGGGGTCGGAAACCTATGCCTTGCGAGCCACAAGTGGCTCTTTGTTAAAAATCAAGTGGCTAACCGGGTGTCTCACCATTCACCAACACATGATCGTTTAAAACTTTCTAGAGATCTAGAGCTACTCCAAATGAAAGGTTTGAAATGAACACCCGCCATAGGCTATGCAGAGTATTTTGCTGATGTACCAGCCACTGTGGAAGGCGACCTATAAGACTTCTCGGAGTGATATATTGCAAGAAATTAGACACAAAGATGCGTGTTTGATGAAACATGATTATATTTTAAAGAACAGATGAAAGAAAAGCTGCCGATGCATGTTTGATTTGTGTGTGCAGTGAGCTCTGCAGTACAATGAAAGCGCTTCTCCAAGACACACACATGCATAGAGTTCTGGGCCTCGTTTCCCAATAACTATAGATCTTAGCAGTTAAGAGCATTTCCGAGTGATTTTATGACTGAAGTTCATTAAGTATTATGAAGTTCGTTATTTCTGATGTGCACCCAGGGTGTTTAATAGCACCCGCCACCCGCAAAATGTGCTGAGGCTCAATCAAGTTCACAAGCTACTCGTCCAAATGTATTTCATGCGCAAGTAATTTTGCTCATCTACTCACAACAGGTGGGTGACCTGTAAGACGTCTCGGAGTGACACATGACAAGAAATTCTGTTTCTTGAAGAAACACATTTTATTATATTTTTTTTAAGAACAGACAAAAGAACAGCCGTCAATGATTGTGTCTGATTCGCTGTTTGTTCAGAGGCGTGCAATGGGACCCTGACTCATGGAGCAAGCCCATGGAAAGAGTTATCACTCCTTTTTCTCCGTTTCATTCAACTGAAAACTGTTTGGAAGAATAAAGTTGTCTATGAGAATGCTGCACATGATCTCCGATCATCTCGTGAGTTTTGCTTTATTTCCAGAGAGCAGTTCACTCTTACACATTGCGAACGCATCTCTGCAGGTTCAGTAATATATACAGGTATCTTTGTATTAAATAAACAAAGACAAAAGTGATTCAATCATAAAGTAATACAAGACACGTTCACCTTGAACCTAAAATTTTGTTTTATTTTCTTTTCTTTAGGCAGCATTAACTGTATTAACAAACGCAATACAAACACATTCGATAACAACACACATTTGGCAGCATTTTTTGGGAACAAAAGGGAATTTATTAGGCTTATGTATTATGATGATTATTATAATTATATTTACAGTTGTACTTGTTTTAATTTGTATACTATTGTATACTATAATTTGTATACAAGATTCTTTAATAACTTCGTTATTTTAATAGCTTTTTTCATTTCGTTTAAAGTGCCATTTGAATTTATAAACGTATTTTGTTTAAGTTTTTCGTGTTTCAATAAATCAATAAAATTTTTAAAGCAAAATCAATCAAGCAAAAATATTCACCATATAGGCCTAATCGGATATCGCAATATTTTAAATGCGATTATTTTTCATGAACAATTGTCAAATGTATTTATCTCACACAAAAGCGTGTACTCAATTCCATATTACCTATTAATATTTGCACATTTGTTCGTATTTGAGTAGTCTATGGGCAATATAAACATTTAATTTGATTGAAAAACATTGTTTTTGTTAATAGTAAATTTTTTAGTTGTGGTATGGCTGTTTATAAAAAAACGCATCAACCAAAAATACAAAAATTGGCTCCTAAGTGAAAAAAGTTCCCGATCCTTGTCCTAGAGTGATTTTTAAGTCACTGCAAAAGGGGCAGAAGAAAAAAGTGTGCGAGAAATATTTTGGGGATTTGGTATGAATTTTTGACCACTTTTACTTTATTGTTATTTTGATTATATTTTCATTTTGTCTGAAGTGTCATTTGAATTTAGAAATATTTTTGTTTTATGTTTTCTTGCTTGATAGGGAATAGACTATAGGACACAGATGGTGCCGGAGGTGAACTTCAGAATTAAATTGTACTTGGCACAGCTCATTAGTGCTCAGCACGCAATTTCGCCAAACTCACTTGCGCCTAGACTTAGCACATGCTTGCACGAAAATACCAAAACGCCCAGGCCATGCCCATCGACATTGCGTGTATATGACTTATGGCATATCAAAATAGGGCCCATATATGTTGCTTATTTCAGTGCATCAATTTGCTTGATTATGCAAATCAGATGAACATTTTGCATGCTTTATGAATTAGGCCACACCCTGATTTTCTCATCTTGAGAAAAGGAAATACGAAGAATACATTGTGTTTAACAATCAATAAATTAACTTTTTTTCCAAAGCAGGGGACTGAAAAGCCCACATCATCCCAGAAATATATGTTATAAATACGTTCTCTTTTTCAGAAAATGGTTCCTCGCAAATATCTGAACGCTGCTTGCTACAAGCTCTAGAGCCTTTCTTCTCGCAGTTTCCATGACAACCAAAAGACATGCCCACCATCTCTCCGTGAATGTGTGAGAGAGATGACGAGAGACAGAAAGAGAGAGAGACAGAGAGATATAGAAAGATGGAGAGATGAGAAGCAAACGAAAACAGCAAAAAGATGAAAGGAAAACAGATGTTAAATAACAAGAAAGAGAAGCACATGAGAGAGCTGCCTGTGCAACAAATGCTCAAACAATCTCCCTGAATGACTTAAAGTCATGAAACATTGTCAATGCATTCTTATCTCGCTCCTTTAGACCCACATACAGAAGCTGCAGAAGGTGATGTCCTTCTTTTAGCATCTTCAGCCTAATAATCACATGGTTGCCAGTTTTAAGGGAAAACATCCAAATTATCCATTTTCAATTTAAAAATGTTTTTTTATTAATTTTGTTTATTTTTTTGGTAACTATGGTAACTTTGCTGTTTTTATTTTTATCATCATGACATTGACTGTGATAACTGTTGACTGAAATAATTAATTGCAATTTATAAATGCATCAAACATGAATTTATAATTTGCCAGGCATAACCATGCATCTGACTACTTTTTTAAACAGATTTAAAAGATATCAATAGTATGAGCATTGTGATTGTATAAAGAAAGAAAGAAAGAAAGAAAGAAAGAAAGAAAGAAAGAAAGAAAGAAAGAAAGAAAGAAAGAAAGAAAGAAAGAAAACTTACCATTGCAATAACAGCTGCTCCAGCCCCAGCCAGTGCACAGACAAACAGATGGAAAGTCATGTCCAGCTTTCAGGAAAAGAATAGAAAGTAATGAATGAGCCTTCAGTTAACATTATGGGTTGCTTTTCACGATAGAAATTAGCTATAAAATATAATTTTGAAATGATGGGGAACATATGCGTTTGTGAATATAGCTTTCCATGTCTGTGCTTTATACATATGTAAAATTACCTCATTTGATGCACACATTTTGTTGAATTTTTCAGATTTTGCACACACAGTCCTCTCCTCTCCAATGGGCACAACACCTAAAATCCACAATATTAATAATTTCTCCAGAGCAAGAGCAAACTGTGTTTATAATGTAAATGGGGTGATAGGAATGGATTTGCAAACAGATTATTTTTGCATAACTGTCAGAAAGAAGGAACAAAACAACATCTGTCAAAAAGAAGGAACAAAACAACAACAAAAACAAATGTTTAAAACCATCTTTTTACTTGCACAATTATCAATACAAAAACTTCTGCCAGCAAAACCCTCAGATTGTAAAGTCATACCAAACTGGCGTGGGTCAAGACATAAACTTCCCTCCAGGGCAGTCATGTTTTGGCAAATGGTCCAGATGTTGAAATACACGAAGACAGGCAAAGAGGTGAATGCTGTCACACCCAGCCAAGCCAACATGAAGATGTACGTCAGCATGATGAACTGGAGAAAAAAGCTTTAACACTTACAATATGTCTATATGTCAAGGCACTCTAATGATGGGGATCAAAAATTTCACAACCTCGGATAATTTGCATTTGAGTATTTAGTCTAGATTAGAAAGTGAAATAGATATTTTGTTAAAGGTGCACTCAGTAACTTTTGTTTTGGTGTCATCTTGGACTTGGACACTGACACCTAGCAGTAGCAGCATAGCAGCTCAGATGAAGCATCAATTAAAATCAATATAAAATAATTTAAAATCAATAGTTTTGAGTTTCAGATGCTATTGTAGAAATTTGGTATTCACGGTCAGCCATGATTACTTTAATCAATGAGTGAAAGTGTCAAATAACAGGACGGTAACTGAGATTAAGGGAGTATTGTTCAGCTGATTCGAACATGGCAGCTCCCATGTGTGGACCCTCTCCATGTAGAATGAAACAGCTTTTATAAGGTTACTGATGTGACTCGAGTCTTCATTTGAATGCGAGTGGTCATGATTTCCTACATAAATGGCAAAATTACAATTCCTGTCTTTAGGAGTTCAACTTTTTTCATGATAAAATAATTAATGAGTGCACATTTAAATATTTTAGTCTATTTTTAAGACTTTCCAATAAACTGAATTGAGCTACCTTTAAAAATGGAACATATTATGAATGCAGAATAAATGTTTTATTAATGAGGAGTTTGAACATTAAAAACATAGTAAACAATAATTTATTAGTTTTAAATAATACATTTTGTTACATTTCAAAACCAATTTGCTTTGCCATTAATTGAATTAATTTTATTCTTGTAAAGCATAATAAAATAAATATAATTCACATAATTTATTTAAATCTTCAGTAAAAACTGTAACATGAATTCACTAAACAGTGTTTAACTACCTGTCTTATAGTTTGCTGGGGTTCAAATAAATGAATTACAATAATTTCAACTGCAATATGTTTCACTTAGCACAAATGAAAGGAGAGTAACTCGATTTTACTCTTGCAATATTTTGTAGCCTATAAATGGATGTCATCTTTATGTGCTGCAGTTACTCGTTGTGACTATGTGCTTGGCCTTTTCTAAATTACAATGCATTGAGTGTTTCCAGTGATTTCTCACCCATGCACTGATGCAGCGTCCACAGGTGGTGATCTTGAAGTCTCCATACAGGTCCTTTATTGCTCCACTGGTGAAGAAGCCTTCTACCATCAGAAGAATGCCATACACAAAGAACGCAGAGGCAATGCCATAGATCACGTACTTGATAATATCAATGCTGTGGAAAAACATAACAAGTTCAGTATGGTCCCTGAACATTTTAAAGGAACAGTTCACAATTAAAAAAAAAACAACAACACAAGTTCCAACATGAACACATGTGCCACATTGTGAACAAGCTTCTCTCATAGTGCTCATGAATGTGCAACGGACACTAATATTTTCACTGGCAAATTTCCTCACTAAAACCTCTTGTATGCCTTAAGAAGACTTGGAATATGATGCACAAATTGTATGGATTACTTTTATTCTACTTGAAGCTTTAAAGTAAGTCACTAGCAACTGCCATTTTCTTTAATAGATGGTCTGTTATATTTATTAAAACATCTCCTTTTGTGTTCTGCATTAAAAAGAAAGTCACACAGGTTTAGAACGACATGGGCATGGGTAAATTATGGCAGAAATTGTATTTTTGGGCAAGCTATTCCTAAAAAAATTTAATTTGTGAATAGTTTGATCTACTGATTCCATAATTTCTGCATTAATTGACTATTTTTCATATTATATATGAAAATGTATACTTTATTGCATTTGTCGTCACAATTATATGGCATAGGCTGTTTGTACAAAAAGTATATATTGTCCTAAGTTTATATTGCTTGTTCAATGTACTGGGATAACTTACATTGTAAAGACATCCAAGGCATCTTCAGGTGCCCTGATCACCTCAAAGTAGTTCTGGAGGATGGTGACCGTTCCAGAAAGAGCCTCATGTCCACATCCACAGAAGAGCGCCACCCCAGCATACAGCAGGATGGTGGCAATCAGGGAAGGATAAGGGATGCCCCGTAGACATTTGAGACAACACTCCATACATCCTGAGTGGGGAAAAAACAGAGATTGTATAATTTATCTGAAAGGTACAGTACGAACAAATTGCTGTCTTACTGACAGATAGAATCTGAATGAGAAGCTTTCTCTGCAAAATATTTAAAAATATGTTTCTACAGCTTTTATTTGCTATTTAAGAGAGAAGTCTGCTCGCTAAGAAAGCATTAGATGAATAAATGTTTGTGTGTGCCCAGTGTCTAGCTTCTGCCTGACAAGACTAACAAGTACCCAGGCATTTGGAACTAAATCCTTAATTCATTCTCTCTGAACTGGTTCCAGTGAGGTCCAGCTGACCACTGTGTATTTGTATGTTACTCTTCAATGATTTGCAAAATAGTCCCTGCAGCAGACTGTTTTAAATTCTCCTGTTGGCATCATACTTCAGAGTGAATCATAACAGTATGATTCATGAATAACAAAATGCATGGGAGGCTGAGAGCAGGGATTGAATGTGACATTTACTGATTCTGATTGAGCTTTTCCAAATGATGGCCTTGAAGTTTTTGAGTTTCATTACATTGCATTTTTGAGTTTAGGGTGCATTTGAGCAGCCTATTTTCTAGAGACACTGTTGCCATTTTTAAATAGCATACATTGTGTTCTTATCTTTTTAATAAAGATAAATCAAAATTACAATCTGTTCAGTAAAGAAACATACAATTTATTGCAAGTGGTGAACTAAGAACTGACTTATCTGTCCAAACAATAGAACATTTAGCAAGTGTGTACTTATTAGTGAAAATTTTATTTCAATACAGCTCAAATAGTTTATATATTCTAACTCAGTGTTTGTTTGGCAATCCAGTGAATGATCCTGCATGATTTACACTGCTAAAGAGTTATGATGATCATGGATTTGGTTGAGGTCAGTGCTCCTGATAGATGTCAGATCTTTGAATGTGAATTATGGAATGGTAATGATGCTGTAATAAACCTCAGACCTGGCTTTACAGTGGCTTTGGCAAAGAACCTAACTGTCTATAGCAACTGCTGTGAGTGAGGATATGGACAGATCAGTTTCTTTATAGTTTTTGATAGATCAACACGTTTCTTAATTTGCTAACACATTCCTTACTTAGTAATACGTTATTTTAAGTAAGGTTTATTTACATTTGGAATAATATTAAAATATTTAAATATGGAACTCATATTATCATTCACACTACACTAATTACTCTTTTGATTCAGATTAATGTTAAGTAATTCTCTTCACTGTTAGGTCCAATGTCTCCTGGTTGGCTGGGAGTAGTCACATGTTCTGAAGCCACAAATTACATTACAATGCAGTCTCAGTCTTCATTTAAAGGTGCTGGGCAATGAAACAGAATTAAAAATGCTTGCAGATTTCACAGATAGTAATACAGGCTTGAATCTTAAATACTTACAGGATTGTCTCACTGACAAAAAATAACATGCAAAAAATATTGTAATCTTATGCCATTTACCATTTGACAGCCCAAGCCAAAAATCCTTTACCAGACCAAAACAACATTGTATATTACGTTAATTAACTTATGATGTTTATTGACTTATTGTGTCATATAGCATAACTTCTGGTAAGACATTATCACAAAGTTCTATTTGTTTATATTAGATAACATGAACTAAAAATGAACAATATGTTTACAGAATTTATGTATCTTGGTTATTGTTTATTTGAACATATATTAATACATTTTTAAAATGAAACGTTGTATATATTAACATTTTCTAATGCACTTTCTAATAAACTAACATGAACTAACAATAAACAATTGTAATTGTGTAAACTTACATTAACAAAGATATTCATTGTTAGTTCATGATAACTAATGAATTGAAGGTTCACCCAAAAAAAAAAATTCTCTCATCATTTTCTCAACTTTATGCCATCCCAAATGTGTATGACTTTCTTTCTTCTGCTCAACACACACACACACACACACACACACACACACACACACACACACACACAAAGGTATTTAGAAGAATATCTCAGCTCTGTAGGTCCATACATGCAAGTGAATGGTGGCCAGATCTTTGAAGGCCAGAAAGCACATAAAGGCAGCATAAAAGTAATCCATACAACTCTAGAGATTAAATCCATATCTTCAGAAGCAATTAAATAGGTGTGGGTAAGAATCAGATCAATATTTAAATCCTTTTTTTTTTCTCACCTTTTTCACCGCTTTCACCTTTTTTTGTTTTTGGTGATTCACATTCTTTGACTATATTGCCACCTATTGGGCAGGGAGGAGAATTTATATAAAAAAAAATACTTAAATATTTATCTGTTTCTCACCCACACCTATCAGATCACTTCTGAAGATATGGATTTAACCACTGGATTTGTATGGATTACTTTTATGCTGCCTTTATGTGCTTTTTGGACCTTCAAATTTCTAGCCACCATTAACTTGAATGGTATGGACTTACAGAGGTGAGATATTCTTTTAAAAATCTTCATTGGTGTTCAGCAGAAGAAAGGAAGTCATACACATCTGGGATGGCATCAAGGTGAGTACATTATTAGAGAATTTTTATTTTTTTTGGTGAACTTTCCCTTTATCTAATGTTAATGAATGGAAATTTTTTTTAAAGTGTTACCATAAGTTAAACTGAAATACTGATTAAACACAATATGCCAGAACAGCCTAGCCTTAATGCGAATGGCTGTTGCTCTCAGACGTGAAATTGAATCAAATGTGCACAAAAGAGAGGCCTCACCTAAACAACATAAACAAAAGCAATATATAGGAGGGTCCTCTAATAATAAAGCAATTGACACTCCCACCCCACCCCATCGCCCCCATACCTCCCCTCATGTTCTTTGACTGCCCCCACCCAACCCCAATGCCCATCTGTCAGTCTGATGTCTAGCAGTGTCTAGCTTCTGCCTGACAAGACTAACAAGTACCCAGGCATTTGGAACTAAATCCTTAATTCATTCTCTCTGAACTGGTTCCAGTGAGGTCCAGCTGACCACTGTGTATTTGTATGTTACTCTTCAATGATTTGCAAAATAGTCCCTGCAGCAGACTGTTTTAAATTCTCCTGTTGGCATCATACTTCAGAGTGAATCATAACAGTATGATTCATGAATAACAAAATGCATGGGAGGCTGAGAGCAGGGATTGAATGTGACATTTACTGATTCTGATTGAGCTTTTCCAAATGATGGCCTTGAAGTTTTTGAGTTTCATTACATTGCATTTTTGAGTTTAGGGTGCATTTGAGCAGCCTATTTTCTAGAGACACTGTTGCCATTTTTAAATAGCATACATTGTGTTCTTATCTTTTTAATAAAGATAAATCAAAATTACAATCTGTTCAGTAAAGAAACATACAATTTATTGCAAGTGGTGAACTAAGAACTGACTTATCTGTCCAAACAATAGAACATTTAGCAAGTGTGTACTTATTAGTGAAAATTTTATTTCAATACAGCTCAAATAGTTTATATATTCTAACTCAGTGTTTGTTTGGCAATCCAGTGAATGATCCTGCATGATTTACACTGCTAAAGAGTTATGATGATCATGGATTTGGTTGAGGTCAGTGCTCCTGATAGATGTCAGATCTTTGAATGTGAATTATGGAATGGTAATGATGCTGTAATAAACCTCAGACCTGGCTTTACAGTGGCTTTGGCAAAGGACCTAACTGTCTATAGCAACTGCTGTGAGTGAGGATATGGACAGATCAGTTTCTTTATAGTTTTTGATAGATCAACACGTTTCCTAATTTGCTAACACATTCCTTACTTAGTAATACGTTATTTTAAGTAAGGTTTATTTACATTTGGAATAATATTAAAATATTTAAATATGGAACTCATATTATCATTCACACTACACTAATTACTCTTTTGATTCAGATTAATGTTAAGTAATTCTCTTCACTGTTAGGTCCAATGTCTCCTGGTTGGCTGGGAGTAGTCACATGTTCTGAAGCCACAAATTACATTACAATGCAGTCTCAGTCTTCATTTAAAGGTGCTGGGCAATGAAACAGAATTAAAAATGCTTGCAGATTTCACAGATAGTAATACAGGCTTGAATCTTAAATACTTACAGGATTGTCTCACTGACAAAAAATAACATGCAAAAAATATTGTAATCTTATGCCATTTACCATTTGACAGCCCAAGCCAAAAATCCTTTACCAGACCAAAACAACATTGTATATTGCGTTAATTAACTTATGATGTTTATTGACTTATTGTGTCATATAGCATAACTTCTGGTAAGACATTATCACAAAGTTCTATTTGTTTATATTAGATAACATGAACTAAAAATGAACAATATGTTTACAGAATTTATGTATCTTGGTTATTGTTTATTTGAACATATATTAATACATTTTTAAAATGAAACGTTGTATATATTAACATTTTCTAATGCACTTTCTAATAAACTAACATGAACTAACAATAAACAAATGTAATTGTGTAAACTTACATTAACAAAGATATTCATTGTTAGTTCATGATAACTAATGAATTGAAGGTTCACCCAAAAAAAAAAATTCTCTCATCATTTTCTCAACTTTATGCCATTCCAAATGTGTATGACTTTCTTTCTTCTGCTCAACACACACACACACACACACACACACACACACACACACACACACACAAGGTATTTAGAAGAATATCTCAGCTCTGTAGGTCCATACATGCAAGTGAATGGTGGCCAGATCTTTGAAGGCCAGAAAGCACATAAAGGCAGCATAAAAGTAATCCATACAACTCTAGAGATTAAATCCATATCTTCAGAAGCAATTAAATAGGTGTGGGTAAGAATCAGATCAATATTTAAATCCTTTTTTTTTCTCACCTTTTCACCGCTTTCACCTTTTTTTGTTTTTGGTGATTCACATTCTTTGACTATATTGCCACCTATTGGGCAGGGAGGAGAATTTATATAAAAAAATACTTAAATATTTATCTGTTTCTCACCCACACCTATCAGATCACTTCTGAAGATATGGATTTAACCACTGGATTTGTATGGATTACTTTTATGCTGCCTTTATGTGCTTTTGGACCTTCAAATTTCTAGCCACCATTAACTTGAATGGTATGGACTTACAGAGGTGAGATATTCTTTTAAAAATCTTCATTGGTGTTCAGCAGAAGAAAGGAAGTCATATACATCTGGGATGGCATCAAGGTGAGTACATTATTAGAGAATTTTTATTTTTTTTGGTGAACTTTCCCTTTATCTAATGTTAATGAATGGAAACATTTTTTAAAGTGTTACCATAAGTTAAACTGAAATACTGATTAAACACAATATGCCAGAACAGCCTAGCCTTAATGCGAATGGCTGTTGCTCTCAGACGTGAAATTGAATCAAATGTGCACAAAAGAGAGGCCTCACCCAAACAACATAAACAAAAGCAATATCTAGGAGGGTCCTCTAATAATAAAGCAATTGACACTCCCACCCCACCCCATCGCCCCCATACCTCCCCTCATGTTCTTTGACTGCCCCCACCCAACCCCAATGCCCATCTGTCAGTCTGACAGCCACAGTGCCATTCCTGCCTCGCCCCTCCCCCAGCCACCAATTAATCCCTACAACTGTGGGGTCACTATGAACCAGTGGACACACTGATATTTGATAAGTTCGAAGGGAATCTTTCCCACACGACTCTCAAAGAACATGCAACAAAGGGCCATATTCTAAATACGAATGCCAATCCTTACCATGGAGAGGAGAGAGAAAGGAAAGTGAGGGGATGAGGGAGTGCGACAGATGAAAGAAAAAGACAGTGGGAGTCAGAGAGACAGGCAGATGGAGAGAAATAGAGATGCAGAGGAAATGCTTTGATTAGACTCCTTAAACTAAAGGTATTGAGAGTGATGATGTTGCAGCAAAAAAGCTATTTACTTGCTGTTTATTTTAACCTTTTACACACACACTCAAATCTTCACCATTCATAACTTGCTCAATCGGACCCTCTTAAGCTTTCAGCCTTTGTCTAAATATGTTTCAAAAAGGATTTGAGTAATTTTCCTATTTAAAGTGATTAGCATTACATTAGACTGAATGCAGTTTTTCTGCCAAGATAAAATAATTGTAATTTAATTGAACCTGATCACATCAAGTGGCTAAATGAGGGGCACTGTGCGATCTCTGGCCACTCCCTAGAAGCAGGATTTCATCATTGCATGTCTACATGGCTTCTCTGCACATGTTTAATCAACCAGCAGGGTTGCCATGATGATGGAGGTGCTGGCCCTGAGAATGGGCCGGGCCTGTGCGAGTACAATGACCCACTTACAGCGCTGTGTGTCAACACATTCAGCAGTGAACAGGCTGAATGGGAGACATATTTACAAGGATTACAGGGGGGGAAACATAGCTTTGCTCAGTCCAGCCCTGAAAACAGCAGGAACGGCACCGACTACATGACTATATTCAGCTGCGCTGCTGCTGGAGCTGCTAGAAGATTACTGTACTCTTTGCATCCTCCTCATTACCACCCCAGCACTTCTATCAGCAGAAATGAACCCATATGCAATCCATAGCAGTGACATACAAAAGCAATTTAGACTCCTTTGTGAAAGCAACAATGTATGAGAGGCAGTGTGTTATAGCGATTTTACAGCAAGTAAGAGGTGTTTTAGGCACATTGCAAAAGCAGACAATCTAAATCACTCTTTGCCATGGTAAAATCACTCTATGGACTTGAAACCAATGTTCAATCATTTACGTTTATCCATCTAAACAAATTGGAATAAACAATTCTGCTTGAGGTTGGCATGTAGCAACTCATATCTCATTAATGAAGAATATGCAGTCACAGGTTTGCATTTATAATAATTTTACAACAGCGTCAAGCATGGCAAATCCAATCAGAATTAAGAGTTGGAACTCTTCGTTTTAGAAATGTGGTTTGTTTGTTTGGAACTCAAACAACTTCTCTCAAAACAGAACCTAATGGATCTGTTCTCATGACAATCTGGCCTATTGGAAATAATTGGGAGAACAATAGAGCATGGAACTCGCTTACTATCAATAGACATGACTCAATTTTGAGGACAATTAGTGAAACTTCAGTGTCCCTGAGAGGTCTGACCAGAGTGTGAGAACAACAGAAGGGTCAAGATTAGAATGTTGCCTCAGGATTACACAAGAAAGAAAGAAAAAGGCATTTAAACTGCCAGATAACTTCCCACAAAGTTATTGAATTAAAGTGACATGCTTTCCTTTTGACTTAAAGTTGCATGTTTCAACCTGTGTGGCCCTTTTCAAATCCATCACACCCAAGAGAAATTAATTTTCACCGCAGGATTAAGCCAATCATATTCTGACAGTAAAAGACCAAAGGAAATTCAAAACAAGTGATATTTACCCTTGTATAATGCATCAGCCAATCACAATTTGCAATATGCAATAATAATGAAACAGGTGTTTTCAAATGTGTCAAAAATCTGCACACAATAATTCCATCTTTGAGACACTGTATAACAGCAAATCATGCTGAATACAGTTATGAATGTCTCTTATGAGAATAGTATCAGTGGATGACGTTACACCGACAAATGGGAGCCCTTATAGCTTTTTGTTCATTACATACAGGATATGAACTGTTGATATCAACAATTACATTTTCACTAGTTAAATTCTAATTCTTGATATCAAGAATGTAATTTTCACTAGTGCAAATACCAACTGTTGTTATCAATAATTAAATTTCCTGAATATCATAAATTACATCATAACCTGTAGAAATCACATTCTTGATATCAAAAATGGAATTTCAACTTCCTCACACCCGGCCACTAATCAAGCTAATTAGCCATCGAGAGGGATAAAGTCCGACCGAAGACGGCAGAGTGACAAAGAGAGAGATTTACGGACAGCTGTCTGACACCTTTGTGTGTTTGAATTAAGTTTCTTATTAAAATATTATTTCTATTCTCAAGCCGGTTCTCGCCACCTCTTTTCCATTAATACCTTTACAACACTGGTGATGAAACCTGGGAAGGATGCGAGTCCTCACCACTACGATCCACCCCAATGGAGCAGCCGTGGCCAACTGCCGGGGGATGTAGGAGCCCGGCCACCTAAGAGCAGACGAACGGCCGCGGAAGGCGAAGGGAGAGGGGGCTCCTAGCCGACCACCTGGAGCAGTCAGGGCCGCTGCCAGGGGTGGGAGGAGACCCCTACCATCCGCTAAATGCAGTGAGGTCGTGACTACGGGGTGTTCCGTCCTCCAGGGGCCAGAAGATTGCCTCCGATCCACCCGGGGAGGCCCGGCTGTCGTCCATTAGAGGGTGGAAGAGTGGCCGAGGACCAAGCTATGGCATATTGGAGAACCGGCGAGTAAGTGTTTTTTCTAACTCTCTCTCTCTCTCTCTCTCTCTCTCTCTCTCTCTCCCTCCCTCCGACTGCCGCTCCATGTTGGCCTTTCCCTCTCTTTTTTAAAATGTTTTGTTAATTTGGCCCGATCGCCGTTACAGCATGTAGGTGTACAGGACGGGTATGACCTGCCGGCAGACGGGGCAGAAGGCACGCCCCTCCCCAGGGAAAGGGGGGTGCGTCATGCCGGGGGCTCCCTGGCCTGAGAGAACGATGGAGGAAGCTAGGTGCGCGGAATCACGACCCGGCCCCTCCCACCATCCTGCCACAATGTCATTCACTCTTATTCAAAACGCTGTGTTTCTTACTAGTTGAAATTCCAATTTCACATATCAACTATTCTATTTTTACTAGTAAAAATATAATTTTTGATATCAAGTATGTAATATCTACTAGTGTAAATGCCCATTTTTGATATCAACAATTTAATTCCAACTAATAAAAATGCTAATATATTTGATATCAGTAATTCAGTTTTCACTAGTGACGATTTTAATTTCTGATATCTGTAATGTAATTGTTTCTAGTAAGTCTTGTTAGATATCGTTAAATTCACTCCAAATTACTGATATCTGAAATATACCTCCAGATATCAGACATCCCAGTTGTAACATGTTGAAATACATTTACATATATCAAGAATTAGCATTTCCATTAGTAAAACATGAATTCTTGATATAAAAAATTATGTCATAATTTGCAGAAATCACATTCTTGATATCAAAAATGGAATTTCAACTAGTAAAAACCATAATTCTTTATATTTGAAATTTAATTTTCTCTAGTTGAATTTTACAATGACCTCTGATACTGTTCCAAGCCGAATTTACTTTTATTGATTTGCAGGATAGGAATTGTTGATATCAAGAATATAATTTTCACTAGTGAGTCACTATGCCACCACAAGGAATTAGCGCGCATTGGGAATTGGGTATTCCAAATTGGGGAGAAATGGGAAGAAAAAAAAAGTACAAATTTTGTATTTTTGGTAAACAATGTTTACCAAACAGTGTTTATCTACTAACTACTGGATATGTCTACATGTATTTCTCATTATTCTTATAGAAGCTTAAATTGGTTGACAATGAATATTATTCTGGAAACAGTTCGATCCGTAAAGCCGCGGGTCCAGATGGCATTCCGGGCCACGTCATCAGAGCAAGCTAAAATCACTTGCTTAAATGTCTGGCGCCATGTTGCTCTGACTCCCATCATCAGCAAATGCTTTGAGAGGTTAATCAGAGATCACTTCTGCTCTGTGCTGCCCACGTCTTTGGATCCATTGAAGTTTGCCTACCGCAACAACCGCTCCACTGATGATGCCATTGCATCTACAATACACACTGCTCTCTCCCACCTGGAAAAAAGGAACACATATGTGAGAATGCTGTTTGTAGACTACAGCTCAGCATTCAACACCATATAGTGCCCTCCAAGCTTGATGAGAAACTCCGGGCTCTGGGCTTAAACAGCTCGCTGTGCAGCTGGATCCTGGACTTCCTGTCAGGCAGACGTCAGGTGGTTAGATTGGGCAGCAACCTCTCCTCATCACTGACCCGCAACGCTGTGTTCTCAGCCCACTCCTATATTCCATATACACACATGACTGTGTGGCAACACATAGCTCCAATGCCATCATTAAGTTTGCTGACGATACAACGGTGGTAGGTCTGATCACTGACAATGATGAAACAGCCTACAGAGAGGAGGTGCACATTCTGACATGCTGGTGTCAGGAGCACAACCTCTCCCTCAATGTCAGTAAGACCAAGGAGCTTGTTGTGGACTTCAGGAAGAAAGACAGAGAACACAACCCCATCACCATTAATAGAGCACCAGTGGAGAGAGTCAGCAGCTTCAAGTTCCTCGGTGTCCACATTACTGAGGAACTCTCATGGTCCGTCCACACTGAGGCCATTGTGAAGAAGGCTCACCAGCACCTCTTCTTCCTGAGATGGCTGAGGAAGTTTGGAATGAACCACCACATCCTCACACGTTTCTACTCCAGTACTGTAGAGAGCATCTTGACTGGCTGCATCACCTCCGGGTACATCAGTAGCACCGCCCACAACCGCAAAGCCCTGCAAAGGGTGATGCGAACTGCTAGAAACATCATCGGATGTGAGCTTCCCTCCCTCCAGGACATATATAACAGGCGGTGTGTGAAAAAAGCTCAGAGGATCATCAGAGACTCCAGCCACCCGAGTCATGGGCTGCTCTCACTGCTACCATCAGGCAGGAGGTATCGCAACATCAGGACCCGAACAGCCGACTACATAACAGCTTCTTCCCCACAAGCAATCAGACTTTTGAACACTTGATCTCTCACGATCAATAATCAGCACTGCACTTTATTAATCTTATATCTCAAACTGGACTGTCATAATTATATTCTCCACAATACAACTACTGTATATATATATTTTTGATATACTCTTTATTTTTCATTTTTATTGTATGTGTATTCTATATTGTGTGTATTGTTTACTGTACATTGTATATTATTATTGTGTTGTGTAAGTATGTGTACATTTGATATGTAAATATGTTGTTTTGAGTCACTCAAGCTTTTGTTGTTTAAATAATTATTTTAGTTTAATTTATTATTATTTAAATTTCTTATTAATTATATTATTTATTTATTTATTTATTGCAATGTACATGTTTTGTTAGGCTTTGTAAATGAATGTTTATTTTTAATTTGATATGATTAAATACATAAGAAATGTAATTCCCCTTCTTTGTGTATTTTTTAAATACTCTTTGTAACTTTATGAACAGGGAAACAATCACATATAATATAGTCAAATGGATAACAGATTACAATAAAGTTTCATTTGTTAACTTGAAAAACAATTAGCAATACTTTAACAGCATTTGTTTATCTTGGTTAATGTTAATTTCAACACTTATTAATATATTTTTAAATTAGAAGTAAATTTAACATTAGTTCATAAAATATAAATAAACAAAGTAATGTTTTATCCATTAACATTAACAGAGATTAATAAATGCCGTTAAGAATGTGTAGTATTTGTATAACTAATGTTAACACATGGAACCTTTTTGAAAAGTGTTGAAAAGACTACCATTAAATGTTTTAGATAGTAATCAAATCAAAGCTGATGTAAAAACAGCACATTTTGAATCTATAAATGCAAACAAACATTAGAAATGATGCTCCAAATGGTAGATGCCGCTAATCTACTAACACTGCATCAGTCCTGAGACTGCAGGCCTGGCGCTGCAGTCCTGAAACTTCTGCAAGTGATGATGTCATTGTTGATATCAATAATTCACATTTTTATTAGTGAAAATGTAATTGTTGATTTCAACAATTCATACCATGCAAATGAATAAAAGCTATAACAGCTTGCCATTCTAACAGAAATTTGCCTGTCAACAATGGAGATTAGAGAAATTTGCAGGAAAACAAAGAAGAGATAAGGAGTAGGACGGTGTATGTATGTGTGTGTGTGTGTGTGTGTGTGTGTGTGTGTGTGTGTGTGTGTGTGCCAAATGTCCTCTAATCCAATAATCATGAGAGGTAATGAAATGTCCATTCTCCCATTAGGCTGCTTAGTTCCCCACTTGATCTATTGTGCAGCAGTCTGCTCATCCACTATGGGTCAGAGAACCAGTCAATGTGTCTCTGTGAATAATCTACAGCTGATCATTGGAAATTTGGTTTTCTTTTATGGAGTCAATAAACCTGTCTGAGCCACCTAGACAACTGCAGTGTTTTGCAGTTACTGTATGTGGTCAAGGGTTTAATCAAATTTAAGAAAAGTTTGAGAAACTGGCATTGAAAAACCATATTGATAGATGACTAATCTAAATATTGGGGTCTATGTTAGGGGGCCCATAGGGTCTATGTTGGTTGTGGCCCTGAATGTTGCATTAGCAAGTACACAGTAAAAACAAATCATCTAAATCAAATAAATGTTTTACTCAAGTATAAAAATGCTATTTAGTCTAACTAAATCATTCTGATACAATTCATTAGATTACACCAACAAAAATATTTTTTACGGGTTTGATCAAGTAGAAATAAACCCTTAAGCTATCAAATGAAGGTTATCACTTTTTTCAGTTTATTATGCATTATACATATATGTCACATGTCACTTATTTAGAATTGTTAGAACTGGAATTGTGCATTATATCAAAGTCTTTCTAGCAAGTAAGTCCACTGGCAGCCGTTTTTGGAATGCTCTCAGGAAGCTATTTCCAGTTATGAAAGTGCAGCTGCTATCTACTTGAATGAGGAAAGACCGAAATCTCCAAATCAGTTGGTCAAGATTATGATCAAAGAACATATTTCAAATCAGCAGTAAAATCTGACAGCACTGGTATCATAAATTGTGCTTCTTTACCTCTGATTACACAAAAAAAAATAAAATAAAAAAAATAAAAACCCCGGCTTGTATAGATTATGTTCTCAGGTTTGACAGATTGACAGATGATGTCTGTATCTAAAAGAAGATTGGCTCTTTTACCTGTAAGGTGGGACTTAATTTCTACATCCGTTTACCATTGGGCATTCCAATTTCTCCAATTAATTTTAATAGTTGTTGCCCCTCTCTTCTAAATAGTTTTGCTTTAAACTAAAGACAGATTAGTACGAATATGGGTCTAAAACCTAGACAAGATGTTAATAAGTCTGTCTTGGTAGAAGCTCTTAAAATTCTCATAAAGTGACACTTTATGGCAATTTTGGACTGCCATCAAACAGATGCCAAATTGGAGAAGTTTCTTGTCACTCATTCAATATGTTTAAAGCAAAACTGATTAAAGGAAGATTTTGTCATATCCTAGAATCACATTTTTTAACAAGAAGTTCAGTTGGTGCACCTTCTATGGTCAATAAGTATTTCCTTTTAGGTTTTAAACACCTAAAAAGCCATTTTGCACTAGTCATTCTGAGATGAAATACTACCAATTGTAATGGCATCTCAGAATCCAAGAAATGAAATCCAAATAAACAATAAATTAAATGATAAAACAATAAAACATTACAGGGTGTTACAACACCCCCACAGGTTAACAAAATTTGCCTTTTTTATTTATTTTTATATTTTTTTTATTTACTTTTTCTTTTATAGTCAAGTGAAAATATTTTCTTCATAGACCACAAATATGAAAAAGGACCAAATATAATGATTTCCATCCTATGCTTGAAACCTCAGCCCTTGAAAATGGTGGCATTATAAACAGCAAGCTCCATCTCTCACACAAAGCCAACAAATTTCCCTGCACACGAATGAGATATAAAAACCAATGAACCCAAAGAAATTGAAGAAAGAAAACAAGGGTTTGGTAAAGACACAATGGACTTAAATGTCCATTGCATGCAGGAGTGGGCTCTCCCTTCTGTCTCAGCCTTCGTCAGACAGACTGACAGAAATGTGTGGCAAACAAAGACAGTCCCCTCAGATTGTTCACACACACACACACACACACACACACACACACACACCCATAAACACGCACAAACAGGATTCTTCCCCTGCACACACCCCTCTACACAATCATTGTCCAATCTAAAATCTATCAATTTGAAGGATGTGAAAAAAAAAATACTGTTTAGTTGCTCAGAAATCCTTTTTCATAATATTTGTATGAAATGCATCATCTGTAAATACATGAACATTTGCACTGAACATATGGCAGGAAACACTTATTCCTGCATGAAAAATAATATCCTATATTCTGATGTTTTTTATATACTCATTCTATAATCCACAAAATCAGAGACAATGAAATGCAAAGAGGGATTAGGAACAAAGGTGAACAACACAACCAGAAAGATGGATGGGAATATGCTAAGGGAGGAAAAAAGGATTCCTTTACCCTTCTGGGTCTGTCCCTCATCCAAGTCCTCCTCCATGTTGCCTTGTCCTCCGATTTCGGGGGTCTCTACAACAGTTACTAGTGTTGTGCTTGTGGATTAAAAGTCTTCTCCTAATACGCCTTCCTTTGCCTGCTTACCACAATAGAGGCTGAGGCTGAGGCTGGGTCTCAGTGCACAAGTCTCTCTCGCTCTCTCTCTCTCTCTCTCTCGTTCTCTCTCAGACTTTTACTCCCTCCTCCCTCTCACGCTCCTGCTACTACCCTGTTCCTCACAGAGAAGAGCTGCTGTCAACACAGATTGTTTTCAGTTGACTTGTGTTGTGTGAGGAGGTTCACTGTGGCATCTCAGTTCAGGCTTGTGCAAACCAGAATGTGCCAAGACATTCAGACCTCTACATACCTCACAACATTTATTTATGTGTATGTGAGGTAACACATGAGAGGTGGGCTTTTTGGGGTAGTCGAGCACCAAGCCAATAATAGCCTCCCCTTTACACCCCTCCTCTACAAAAGAATGGTAAATGCTGGGTTACATCTCAGCTGAGCTCTGCTGCATGAAACTCAAGATCAAAACAGCAAAGATTACATTCATATCCAGTGTGATCGCAACAAATGAATATGATATTTATTGAGAGGATATAGATTAACGATACAAATGGTGCATACAATAATATACATTTGGTAATATATGATATGCAGTACATGTGAAAAATGAAAATCAATATGAAGGGTGGAAATAGAAGGATGAAATCTTCAAGAGTGGGCTTTGTTCAGCTTCACTGCTTCTTTGCACAACATGGATGAAATATAAATGCATGTGACGAATATAAAATCATATGGACCTATAAAACATTCACTGTGTCAATCTGGGGAGACATAAAAAGGATAAAACAAGGCAGTTGTTTTAATTTTTGCACCTTTATTAAGCCACCCATTATTTATTAGAACCTGCAGACAATGCGATTAATGATGGTTTGGCTTTATGTTTAAAAGTTAATATAATTTGTACAAACTATATCATTCTCCTTATTCTCATCTGAATGCATAGGCTTTTGTTTATGAAAGCTTTTGTTTAAAACAAATTTTAAATTCAGTTCAAATTTACTTTCATTTATTTATCTATTTTTAGAGGAACATGATGACATTGTTATGAATTGATTTTTTGTCAACTCTTCCACGTCACTCTAAGCTTTAATTGTGCAGTTGTGCAGCCAAACCCCAACAGAGAACAGCTTGCAGTTATAAACACAATTCATATAAAACATTATTCTCTTCTGAGAAGGTATTGTGTAATATCTTAATTTTCTGCCCAAATGCACTGTAAATGAGATTGTATTTTTGTTTTACCGGAGGCCTTAATAATGTGTGTTCTAAAATTCCTAACTGGTCTTTTAGTTCTTGCTGACCCAATAACTTCAAACACTGGCTTATGTGCTGCCAGCTATTTCAAAGATACATCTACATCTTTCTTAGTTAGCATCTAAGAATAGCATTTAGAATGCCCTTGGGGTGCAGTTGCTACTGAAAGTATCTTAAAGGCTGTTCACACAGGATACGCTCTTGAGTTCCATCTGTACTATTTAATTGTTGGTTTATATACACATCAGTGGCGATTTCTCTAAGTCTATGAGTCTAAGAATGGAATGTTTAAATATTGTGTTAAGCGTTAGATTTTGTTTTACAGTGTAACTATAACCCAAATTACTTTTAAATGTTAGTAAATAAAAACCACAAACAGTCCCCAAAACCTACACAGAGGTACCTCAATTATTAAATTAATTAATTAACAAACACAACAGCAAATAGCAAGTCCCAAAACAGAAACATCAACAGACGTTAGTTTATTCATGACAAGTGCTATTATCCTATGCAGTGTTAACACATACAATGTTTATATAGATAGTTATAGCATACATGATATGGCTTGCGTGATAGTTGTAGAATTGCCATATTTTAATAGCACAATATTAACAAGCAGATTAACAGTTTTACATGCTCTGTTGGTTTGTGTTTATTCTTCTTTCAAGAGGGAAACTTTTCTTAATTCAAAGTAAGTCAAGACTGAGCAGACAAGCAGCATTAAACAAAGTAGGTTAAATAACAAATATTGCTTTGTACCCTATTATTGGGGATGAGGAAAGTACTTTAAAACAAAACAAACAACAAAACAAACCAAAGACTGTCTGATTGAGACTTTAATAGATCCAAAAAGAGGAACCCATACACAAAATCATGCAGTTGAGCCAGTTCAGTGTTCCAGTAGTGTCATCATCATCAATGGTTTAGACAGCATTTCATTTAGTTGGGAAAAAAAAGTGTGTGTGAACTAATAATAATGACAAGCACATAGTCTCTCTCTCCGTGGAAGCACATTTAAATCTTTGTAGTTTGATTGAGACAACATTCAAACTATGTTAGGGGACAGTTTTTGACTAAATTATGCAGATAAATAATAATAATCACCATGGATTTGACCATTTTGGAAGCTGGACTGGTATACATTGGGTGTATAACACACTTTGCATACTGACTACTTAGTGTTGTAGTGATGATGTCACAACCAACCTGTTTGAGGCACCTAACCAATGTACTTTCTTAAAGAATACTATATTTAAAATTAGTGTATACTTTGCCTAATTGCATTTGTAAAAGCTACACTACTTTACCACTTTATTTATAGTTATCAAAATGTATCTGTGTGCATTTGAAGAAAGCATGAATTAAGTGCAATTACATGGTACTTTTAATTAGTACATAGATATGTTAATGTATTTGTAATATACTTATCATAAAGTAAATGTTTTAAATACAATTTGGTATATTACTTTTCATTAGGGTGCAGATACCAAAAACAAAAGTCTGTGCTTCCCCACTTTTGAAAAGCACCGCCCGCCACTGGTACACATGCATCAGACAGACGTTATTCGTGAGCACTGCTTTTTTTTAAATGTTGTGTCAAGTTAATATTTCAACTTTGAAAAACGAGCTCTGAAGAGTGTCTTGTGCGCTGTGCTTTCTGTTACGCTCTGTCCAGCTGTGCTGAACGCAAGAAAGTGTCCTGTGTGAATGGCCCTTACTCTACCTCCCAAAAAGATTGTACAGAATGTCTCCAGACAGTAACAATTTGTCTAATTTGATACTGCTATGCTATGTTTAACATTCCTGTCCTAATTGCTTACATCTACAGGGCTCTATTTCTGGACTAGTATCACTGTAAAGGCATAAAAAGACAAATGTTTACTAACATATGACATTGAATATAATACATGTTATCTGGGGATACAAGGAATTCTACTTGAACACTCTCACTACTATCACTCAGGTTAAGGAACGTGAATAAACTTTCACAGTGAAAAGGGAACAGGATGTTGGACAAGTCAATTAATCAGCTGATATTTGGCCATTTTTAGATTCTGTATTGAGTGTAAACCACAACCATTCACCCTGCCTCAAGTCATTTCTAAATTACTTTCTAAATGAAGGAGACTTTAGGCAGAATTTTAGGCATGGAAAATAAAAATGCAATGAAAGTGAATAGTGACTAATGGTGTCTATAGCTGACAGTCCCTAACATTCTGCCTACATTATCTTTTTTTTCATTTTTGGGCGAACTATCCCTTTAACAGAAGTGTTAATTATTTATTTTGGCAGTTCCAAAATCCTTGACAATGGATAATGAACATTTTCTGTTTTCAAGATTTTCTATTTTTATTTTGACGCCAAATGTTTTTGGAAATATCATTGCTTTCATTAAAGTATATGTATCGGCATTACATCCTGCTTTCTAGACATCTGCACTGGCTATTGAAAAACAGATGTCAGATGATCACTAAAATTATCAATGGAGCTTAGTGTCCATTACAATTTCTCTAAAAAGACTACATCCGCAATTTATCTAATACACTCAGGCATTTGCTGAGGAAAAACATGATATCCAGAATGACTGTCACATGCCATCGATTCTATTCACAGGCACATACAGAGAGCCACACCCTGGACCCTGATGATGCTGGCTTTCTGGGAAGGTGGTGGGAGACATTGGCTCATGCCTCCAAATGTTTGTTTGTGTGCGTGTGTGTTTGTATGTGCAAGTGTTAAAGTGTGATGATGCATAGACTATGAGTACAGGGTGGATTTTGGAGGTGAACTCCAAAGTAAATGAGTGGTAATTTAACACCCAACCCCCTTCTGGCTAATCATGTCCCTGTGTGGATTAAATGCATAAGCCTAAGAAGCACTCCTTTAACTCTCGAATACACGCATTCTCCCTGTTTGGCGCTGCAGGCCCAGATGAAAAAAAACACATAACAGATGGCTTTAGCAGCATCTACAAGGGCATCAAGCCGTCTACATGCAGTTATTTGGCAATGGAATGCATCGCACAAAATGTGTTCGGGATGTGCGTGTATTCTGAGATGCTTTCAGTAAGCGTTATACCATCTCCCACTCGATTGTAGCTCTAGCTGCCTTGTTACCATGGAAACCGACTTTAGGTGTTGCCCATCCAAGAAGCAGCGCATGCACACATTCATGCGCACACATTCATGCGCACACAGAACACAGAATGTCAGACACCAGACCGTTTCATGTGGGTATATGTAGATGTAATGTATAAGCAAATATCTGTCCCTAGCAATAAGTATGGCATTGTATTGTAGGATTATTCTCATAAGGCTTCTCAGAAGAAGAAGAAAAAAAGAATAGATTAAAAGGCTCATGTTATTTCTTGAGAACATGTTAGTGGTGCTTGTCCGTTTAAAACTAGATGCCATTATCCTAGGGTGTTTTAGGTGGTTGCCAGGGTGTTGCTATGAGTTTGTTAAGGTGTTTTGAGTGGTTGTTAGCATATTGCAATGTAATTGCTAGGGTGTTGTAGGACTGGCCCAAATCTAAAGAGGCAATCTCCAAGTGATAAAGTTTGTTTTGGAAGTACATTCCTGTTAATTTTTTCAATAGAGGAATTAATTTTTTTTAACAATAACATTAAATATATACATTTATATTTGTATTTATGTTATTGTTAAAAAAATGTATTCCCCTATTGAATATGAATATATATATATATATATATATATATATTCACACAACAGTTAGACAGTTAACACACAACAGTTAGTTCAAGTCCTCGAATCTGACTGGACGAGAGACGTCTGACACCATCAGCACTCCGATGATTCACTGTGTGTTTATCACTCAGCTTGTGTTTGTGCCATTCTAAACTAAACTATAAGAGGCAAAAGATAACTTTTGTGTGTAATATGAGCCAGTTAGGTGACGTAAAGTGATTCCGCTTTGTCTGACAATTCTGGATTTTTACTGAGGTACACAAATGGTAGGCCCACTGCAGCCTCAGTTTTCTGTTCTTGGCTGACAGAAATGGAACCAAACATGATCTTCTGCTGTTGAAGCCCATCCACCTCAAGGTTCAACATGTTGTGCATTCTAAGATGCTATTTTAATTACTACAATTGTACAGAGGGGTTATCTCGGTTAAAGTAGCCTTACTGTCAGCTCGAACCAGTCTGGCCATTCTCTCTTGACCTCTCTCATCAACAAGTCCACAGAACTGCCGCTCAATGGTTATGTTTTGTTTTTCGCAGCATTCTGAGACTCTAGAGACTGTTGTGCATGAAAATCCCAGGAGATCAGAAGTTACAGAAATACTCAAACCAGCCCGTCTGGCACCAACTATCAAAGATGTGATCTCTGTGATGAAATCACAGAGATCACATCTTTCCCCATTATGATGGTTGATGTGAACATTAACTGAAGCTCCTGGCCCATATCTGCATGATTATATACATTACACTGCTGCCACACAATTGGCTGATTAGATAATCACATGAAAAAGTAGATGTACAGGTGTACCTAATAAAAAGAGATTTCAAAAAAGAGTTTTCAAAAGACTTAAGATCAAGAATTGTTGTTTTGTATAAAGTTGGAAAGGGTTACAAAGTGGCCAGTGAGTGTATATTGTACACACTCCTTCTGTGTTCCACTGAAAGCAAGAAAAATCATATGGGTTTGGGACAATATGAGGGTGAGTGAATGATTCCGGGTTCAATACAAGTTAAGCTCTGTAACCGGCGCGCACACACACAAGATGAGACAGTCACAATGTAAAGTCAAAACTGCGTTTATTTGCAGGCAAACAAATGTACAGCACGGAAAATCCAGAGGGGAGAATGGTCAGGGTAGCGTAGGGTCAAAAGCCGGGGAATCAAGATACAAACAAGGGGCAAATCCGGGAGAGAGTGGTCAACGATAGCGGGGGGTCGAAGTGGGGAAAACAGTTAACAACTATGGACAAGACGGGATAAGCGGTAGCGAAAGGCAGGGGAACGAGAGGAAATAGGGGGCTGGCAAGCTAAGAGGAGGGTCAAAACTAGACGAGACTAGCGGGGGGTCAAAACTAGACGAGACTAGCGGGGCAACGATATGGGGAACTAAATATACAATAACCAACACCCGTGAAACGGAAGTGCTGGGTATTTATAGGGGAAGGTGCAGGTGTGAACAATGAAGGTGACGAGATGAGTGCAGGTGAATCTAATGTGTGGGGGATAGGAAGCGCGTGAGTGCAAGTGGTCATAATGTTCAGGCTGGTGCACGTGAGAAGCGAGCATGAGTCAGAGGGGGAGAGAGTTTACTGGCGACAGCTCATAATAGCAAAACCAGGCGTGGAAGCCCGAGGGAGGAAAAAGAGCGTACGAGCTCAAGGAGGCGGAGCGAGGGAGCGGGAAGCGAGCACGCTCGTGGACTGCATGTGTGGCGCTCGCGGAAGTGGAGATGGGGCAGAGGAGCGGGGTTCGTGACAGTACTCCCCCTCTGAATAGGACGGCTCCTGACGGCCGCTTCGGCTGCGAGGAGCGTGAGGGAACAGAACGAGCGTGTGAGCTCGGGGGACAGAACGAGCGTGTGAGCTCGAGGGGACAGAACGAGCGTGTGAGCTCGAGGGGACAGAACGAGCGTGTGAGCTCGAGGGGACAGAACGAGCGTGTGAGCTTGAGGGGACAGAACGAGCGTGTGAGCTCGCGGGGGACAGAACGAGCGTGTGAGCTCGCGGGGGACAGAACGAGCGTGTGAGCTCGCGGGGGCAGAAGGCACAAAAGGGAAATGAAACAGTCCATGGGGGTCAATGGGCAGTTCAAGGCAAGGTCAGGGGGAACATAGTGGACAGGTGTGTGGTCGGGAGGTCTAGGGGGCAGCCATAGGGCAGAGACTGGGTCAGGAGGTCTGGAAGGCGACTGGAGGACAGGGACTGGGTCCGGGGGTCTGGAAGGTGACCACCGGACAGGAATAGGGTCCGGAGGCCAGGGAAGAGGCCACTGGACAGGTAGAGGGTCAGGAAGTCCGGGCTGAGCCGTGAAAGGCAGAGTCGTCAGAGGCGGCACCGTAGTTGGCTCTGGAGGTGGGGTCCTGGAAGGCTCCAGAGGTGGAGCCGACGGAGGCTTTAGGGGCGAAGGCCTGGAAGGCTCTGGAGGTGGAGCCAAGGGGGGCTTTAGGGGCGAAGGCCTGGAAGGCTCAGGAGGCGGAGCCGAAGGAGGCTTTAGGGGCGAAGGCCTGGAAGGCTCTGGAGGTGGAGCCAAGGGGGGCTTTAGGGGCGAAGGCCTGGAAGGCTCAGGAAGTGGAGCCCATGGAGGTGGCGCCGTAGGAGGCTCCAGAGGTGAAGCCCTGGAAGGCTCTGGAGGCAGAGCCGAGGGAGGTGACGCCGTGGGAGATGGCGCCGCAGGAGGCTCCAGAGGCGAATCTCTAGAGGGCTCTGGAGTCTTAGGGAGCAGAGCCATGAGAGGCTCGGGAGGTGGAGCCGTAGGAGGCTCTGGTGGTGGAGCCGTGGAAGGCTCGAGAGGCGGAGCCCTAGGAAGCTCTGGAGTCTTTGGGAGCAGAGCCATGAGAGGCTCGGGAGGTGGAGCCGTAGGAGGCTCTGGAGGGGGAGCCGTAGGAGGCTCGGGAGGCAGAGCCATAGGAGCCTCTAGTGGCCGAGCCCTGGGAGGCTCGGGAGGTGGAGCCGTAGGAGGCTCTGGAGGGGGAGCCGTAGGAGGCTCGGGAGGCAGAGCCATAGGAGCCTCTAGTGGCCGAGCCCTGGGAGGCTCGAGAGGCTTGAGGGGGGGAGCCTTGAAAGACTCGAGAGGGGGAGCCCTGAGAGGCTTGAGAGGAGGAGGAGCCCTGAAAGACTCGAGAGGGGGAGCAGCCCTGAGAGACTCGAGGGGCGGAGCCCTGAGAGGCGGAGGAGCCCTGAGAGACTCGAGAGGCGAAGCCGTGAGAGGCTTGAGGGGTGGAGCCATGAAAGACTCGAGAGGGGACGCCCTGAGAGGCGGAGGAGCCCTGAGAGACTCGAGAGGCGAAGCCGTGAGAGGCTTGAGGGGTGGAGCCATGAAAGACTCGAGGGATGGAGCCCTGAAAGACTCGAGAGGTGAAGCCGTGAGAGGCTTGAGGGGTGGAGCCATGAAAGACTCGAGGGATGGAGCCCTGAGAGACTCGAGGGATGGAGCCCTGAGAGACTCGAGAGGCGAAGCCGTGAGAGGCTTGAGGGGTGGAGCCATGAAAGACTCGAGGGATGGAGCCCTGAGAGACTCGAGGGGCGAAGCCGTGAGAGGCTTGAGGGGTGGAGCCATGAAAGACTCGAGGGATGGAGCCCTGAGAGACTCGAGAGGCGAAGCCGTGAGAGGCTTGAGGGGTGGAGCCATGAAAGACTCGAGGGATGGAGCCCTGAGAGACTCGAGAGGCGAAGCCGTGAGAGGCTTGAGGGGTGGAGCCATGAAAGACTCGAGGGATGGAGCCTTGAGAGACTCGAGAAGCGAAGCCGTGAGAGGCTTGAGGGGTGGAGCCATGAAAGACTCGAGGGAAGGAGCCCTGAGAGACTCGAGAGGCGAAGCCGTGAGAGGCTCGAGAGGCGAAGCCGTGAGAGGCTTGAGGGGTGGAGCCATGAAAGACTCGAGGGATGGAGCCTTGAGAGACTCGAGAGGCGAAGCCGTGAGAGGCTTGAAGGGTGGAGCCCTGAGGGACTTGAGGGGTAGAGCTCCGGGAGGCTCGTGAGGAGGAGCCCTAGGAGGCTCGTGAGGCGGAGCCCGGGAGGGCTCAGAGGGGCGAGCAGAACCCGACAGAGCCGTGGGAGACTCTGAGGGCGGAGCAGAGGTCTGCAGAGCCGTGGAAGACTCTGAGAGCGGAGCAGAGGTCTGCAGAGCCGTGGAAGACTCTGAGGGCGGAGCAGAGGTCTGCAGAGCAGTGGAAGACTCTGAGGGCGGAGCAGAGGTCTGCAGAGCCGTGGAAGACTCTGAGGGCGGAGCAGAGGTCTGCAGAGCCGTGGAAGACTCTGAGGGCGGAGCAGAGGTCTGCAGAGCCGTGGAAGACTCTGAGGGCGGAGCAGAGGTCTGCAGAGCCGTGGAAGACTCTGAGGGCGGAGCAGAGGTCTGCAGAGCCGTGGAAGACTCTGAGGGCGGAGCCTATGCGGTCTTGATCACAAGACGAGACTGGGGAGAAGGGGCCCTCTTCCTTCTCCTACGTCTTCGGCCAACAGGGTACGTGGCCATGGGGACGGTCGAGGCTACAGGCGCTGGCTCGCTGACCGTGGCAGACATGGGCGCTGGCTCGCCGGCCGTGGCGGGCATGGGCGCTGGCTCGTTGGCCGTGGCGGGCATGGGCGTTGGCTCGTTGGCCGTGGCGGGCATGGGCGCTGGCTCGTTGGCCGTGGCGGGCATGGGCGCTGGCTCGTTGGCCGTGGCGGGCATGGGCGCTGGCTCGTGGGCCGTGGCAGGCATGGGCGCTGGCTCGTTGGCCGTGGGCGCTGGCTCGTTGGCCGTGGGCGGCATGGGCGTTGACTCGCTGGCCGTGCCAGGCTTCGAGGCTGGGGCCGTGACAGGCCTCGGGATTGGGGCCGTGTCCGGCTTCGGGACTGGGGCCGTGTAAGGCTTCAAGACGGGGGCCGTGTAAGGCTTCAAGACGGGGGCCGTGTAAGGCTTCAAGACGGGGGCCGTGGCGTGGAGCGCCGGTTCAGTATCTGCCTCCCCCACAGTAAACGAGGAACCAGAGTAGAGTAGGGCGAGGTCAATAAACTGAACCAGGTTAAGGGAGCAGCGACCACCAGGCAATAATGATGAGGTTGGCTCATTCAGTCCACATTGAAAAATGGTCTTCAGAGCCACCTCATTAAAATTCACCTGGTACGCCAAGGAAACAAAAATCCATAATATAAGCCTCCACGGTTTGGCTCCCCTGACGCAAACCCACGAGTTGGGCCGCTGGGTCCATAATGGCGAGGGCGGGGTTATGGGTTACACAACCGCTGCCTTGCTCGGAAAACTCTAGGTAAGCGCCCGAAGAGTGCACGGCGCTCAGAAATGCACTGGAGGCATAAACGGGCTCAGGGGCAGACACAGGTGAAACAGTGTGACATAAATCAGACAACGCACATACCTGCTGCCCCTGGGCCGTGAGCGCTTGGTCCTGCCTCCAAACTGTAGCTCCTTGCGCCGAATGTGACGTGCCTCTCCGCTCTAGTGAGCTGCGCGAAACATCCGCGTGACGCATTGTGACTGTCTACGGTGAGGTTGGTTATTCTGTAACCGGCGCACACACACACACAAGATGAGACAGTCACAATGTAAAGTCAAAACTGCGTTTATTTGCAGGCAAACAAATGTACAGCACGGAAAATCCAGAGGGGAGAATGGTCAGGGTAGCGTAGGGTCAAAAGCCGGGAATCAAGATACAAACAAGGGGCAAATCCGGGAGAGAGTGGTCAACGATAGCGGGGGTCGAAGTGGGGAAAACAGTTAACAACTATGGACAAGACGGGATATACGGTAGCGAAAGGCAGGGGAACGAGAGGAAATAGGGGGCTGGCAAGCTAAGAGGAGGGTCAAAACTAGACGAGACTAGCGGGGGCAAAACTAGACGACACTAGCGGGGCAACGATATGGGGAACTAAATATACAATAACCAACACCCGTGAAACGGAAGTGCTGGGTATTTATAGGGGAAGGTGCAGGTGTGAACAATGAAGGTGACGAGATGAGTGCAGGTGAATCTAATGTGTGGGGGATAGGAAGCGCGTGAGTGCAAGTGGTCATAATGTTCAGGCTGGTGCACGTGAGAAGCGAGCATGAGTCAGAGGGGGGAGAGAGTTTACGAGCGAGAGCTCGTAATAGCAAAACCAGGCGTGGAAGCCCGAGGGAGGAAAAAGAGCGTACGAGCTCAAGGGGGCGGAGCGAGGGAGCGGGAAGCGAGCACGCTCGCGGACTGCATGTGTGCGCGCTCGCGGAAGTGGAGATGGGGCAGAGGAGCGGGGTTCATGACAAGCTCAGTCGACTGCATTTGTGGCATAATGTTGATAACCACAAAACATAATTTTGACTTGTCCCTCCTGTTCTTTAGAAAAAGCCAAAACTCAAGCTTACAGTGAGGCACAATAGAATGTGAATGGAAGTGAATGGGGCCAATTTAAAGGCTTAAAGGCAGAAATGTGAAGATTATAATTTGATAAAAATTACTTTTATTCATTTTTGTTAAACTTGTGTATTATTTGATATGTAATGATGCTTAAATTATAACTTTTATGGTCATTTTGGGGTTTAATTGTTATGTTACATCATAATGGCAATGAAGTTGTAAAATTGGATATTGGTTAGTAAGTAATTTTATCAGACTAAAATCATATTAACATGCATATTGTCTACATCTTGTGGCTATACTTTTAAAACAATCTGTATTTTAGTGTTTATGGACTGGTCTCACTTCCAAGTGCTTCACTGTAATCATGATTTTTTTTTCTTAATAGGAGGGACAAGTCAAAATATTTGGTAAATTAACATTATGCCACACGTTATGCTGTTGATTTAGCTTAACTCATAGTGAACCTGGAATATTCCTTCAATTACGTTTATTGGTCTGCGCTTCACACTTAGCTTTAGATGACATACTATTTTTATAGTGCTTTTTTGTGCTTTTTGGAGCTTGAGAGTTGAGACGACAATCTCTGTCGATATATGGAAAAGAGCAAACAGAAAGCAAGCCACCCCAGCTGCACCCCGCATTGCTCCTTCTTCCCACAGGATTTAGGACGATGCGGTTGGCGCTGGGGGCGATTTGGGGGCAGCAGCGGGTGCAGTTTCGCCGGGTAGCCCCCCGCGAACCTCCCATTTCCCGACACGCTCGCTGGTCCCCGTCTACGCTCGCGGCGATAGCGGCTCGCCTCACGGCCCGGCTGTCTATCCTCCCGAGCCCGAAGCAGATGAGCTCGCCGCTGCATCGGAGAGTGTGATGTCTGATGCCGAGGACTCCCCTGGACTGCCACCTTCGGGCCAGCAGGCCCAGGCTGAGGCCGATGCTCAGATGTCTGACATGCTTTCCGGGCGCCGTGGCGTGGGGTTGGATTGGAACCCTCCATCCTCCCCACAGCCTTCACGGTTGGACGACTGGTTCCTGGGGGCAGCGCGCGTTCGTGGCCTCGCATCCCCGGTCCCGATTTTCCGGAGGTGCATGGCGAGCTGGCGTCTACGTGGAGAGCCCGCTCTCCGCCCGTCTAGGTGCCACCCGCTCCACTCTCACCACCCTCGACGGCGAGAGCGCCCGCGGATACGGGCGATTCCCCAGGTCGATAGGGCAGTTGCGTACCATCTATGCCCGGTAGCCCTACCTCCTGGCGTGGCTGCCCCGTACTCCCAACCAAGCCCTGTAGGACAACATCCTCGCTCAACGTGAAGGCCTACAATGCGGCTGGACGCGCTGCCTCCGCCCTGCATGCGATGGCCCTCCTGCAAGTCCACCAGGCCAAAGCACTCAGAAACAAGCACGGGGGTGGACCTGATCCTGATGTGCTGCAGGAACTGCGCTCAGTGACCGACCTCACCCTGAGAGCGACGAAGGCCACAGCGCAGGCACTCGGAAAGGCGATGGCCACCCTAGTGGTCCAGGAACGCCATCCTTGGCTCAATCTGGTCGAGATGCGTGAGGCCGACAAGAACCGCTTCCTGGACGCACCTGTCTCTCAGATTGGCCTTTTCGGAGACACCGTCGAGGACTTCGCCCAACAGTTCTCCGCGGTGAAGAAGCAGACGGAGGCCATCTCTCACTTCATGCCCCGCCGCAGACCTGCCGCTACGGGCCCTGCCCCGTCTGCCCGCCAAGGGCGTCCTCTGCGAAGAAATCAGCTCCTGCTCCGCCTCAACCCAGGCCCAGCTCTCAGCCCCAGCGTCGAGCACCCCGCAGGCGGCGCACGCCCCCTGTCTCACGAACCCCCTCTAGGACCCGGAAGGCTCCCAATAATTCCTGAGACAGCCGACCCAGAGCTGAAGATGTTAGCTCCGGAGGTGGTAAGACCGCTCCGTCCCCCGGTGGAGGGCCGGGAGGAGAATCCTTTGTTTTTTCATTTGCCACACCCCTGGCGGGGCTGTGGTACCCACATTCTCAATAAAAGAGCTATTTCCTTTGCCTCTGGGTCACCTGGCCCGCAAATGCCATTCTCCACGGCAATCTGCTTTCAGATTACGACAGTCCGGTACACGGACACGGCGATCCCGCCTTCCGCCTGCCCACAACTGTCCCCGGCCGGCCAGTTCAGGCGAGTCCAGAGGGCGCCAGCATCAGACCTCCTCCTCAGTCACGAACCCGCCCCTGCCGGGTGCGCGGAGCAAGGTAAGTGCTTTGAGTCTATTCTCAGCACCTCAGCCTCAGGCCGCAGCGAAGCCGCCCGGCGCTGCACTACCTGTTCCGCCCGCTCGCGAGGCCCTGCCGGTACGTCCAAAATACTCGTCCCTTTGGTGCCCCTAAGCGGAGAGCTGGGAAGCGTGGCTTTCAGCTTCCCAGCGCATCACGCTGGCTGCATCGGACCATTCGACTTCGGTTCACGCAATTCAGTTTGCCCGGCTCCGCCCCCTTCAGGAGCGTCCGCTTTCCGCAGTACACGGCGAGCATGCCAGTTCCTGCGCACGGAAATCGTGACCCTCTTAGCCAAGGGCGCGGTAGAGCCCGTCCCTCCAACCGAAATGAGGAAGGGTTTCTACAGCCCTTACTTCATTGTACCCAAGAAAGGCGGCGGCTTACGACCAATCCTGGACCTGTGAGTTTTCAATCAGGCCTTGTTAAAACTCCTGTTCAAAATGCTCACGCAGAGAAATATTCTGGCTGGTGTTCAGCATCTAGATTGGTTCGCAGTGGTAGATCTGAAGGGTGCGTACTTCCACGTCTCAATTCTGCCACGACACCGACCCTTCTTACGGTTCGCGTTCGACGGCCAGGCATTTCAGTACAAAGTCCTCCCCTTCAGCCTGTCTCTGTCCCCTTGCGTCTTCACGAAGGTCGCAGAGGCGGCCCTTGCCCCGCTATGAGTAGCCGGCATCCGCACAGAGACTCCTGTGGCATATGGCATCCTCCGCGGCGGTCGCGCCGCTGGGGTTGATGCATATGAGACCACTCCAGCACTGGCTCCAGACTCAAGTCCTGAGACAAGCATGGCACCACGGCACGCATTGGGTAAGGATCACCCCTGCCTGCCTCAAAACACTCCGACCCTGGACAGACCTCTGCTTTTTACTGGCAGGAGTGCCCCTGCAGCAGGTTTCCCGACGCGTTCTGGTCACAACCGACGCCTCCCGGTCCGGTTGGGGTGCCGCGTGCAGCGGGCACGTAGCAGCGGGCCGTTGGAAAGGGGCCCCGCTGCGTTGGCACATCAATTGCCTGGAGTTGCTGACTGTCCTTCTTGCTCTCAGGAAGTTCCTCCCGTTAGTTCGGGACAAACATGTCCTCGTGAGATCGGACAGTACCACGGTGGTGGCGTACATAAATCGCCAAGGCGGCGTACGCTCCCGCCACATGTCACAACTCGCCCGCCGTCTCCTCCTATGGAGACTCAAGTCGCTGCGTGCCACTCACATCCCCGGCAAGCTCAACGTCGTAGCGGACGCGCTATCACGACAACGCCTGCCCGGCGGGGAGTGGAGGCTTCACCCCATCATCAAACCACGAATCTGTCTCTCTGCATGACGAAGCAGATGGCCCACACCATTGGCCGGTCTATGTCTGCTTTAGTCAACATGTAGAGACACTTATGGCTTAACCTATTGGGCATCAGAGACAAGGAAAAAACGTTCCTTCCCGATGCCCCGGTTTCGCCTTCTGGTTTATTTGGTGACGCTATGAATATAGTTATCACCAGGTTCCATGAGGCAAAGAGTCACGAGGAAGCCTTCGGCCAATTCCTTCCTCGCCACACTCAGGGGGAGGTGCCGTCGGCCACCCAGCCCCGCCCCGGTCCATCTAGACGGGAGGCTCAAAAACAAAGCGTGGCAAATCATGCTCCCCCTCGTAAAGACTGGTGTCCGGTTCGTCACCCTCAGCAGCCACCAAAGCGAGACCTCAGGGCAGTTATTTCTAAAAGGAAAAAACCCTGACGTTTTTATGCCCAGCCCTCTGGGGGTAGCCCCCCTCGGGACGGGGCACGTGTATCATCCACTTAGGCCCTCCCGGTACCTCCACGAAACCTCTCCATTCCCGCCACCTCTGGTGTTTCGGGAGTTAGAGGCTTCCAACAAAAAGTTGGGTGTACCGTAGCTTCCTGCCTTAGTCCAGGACGCGGAACACTCGACATCCCCTCAACAGGAAGTGTCATAATTAATACCCATCTCAGAGAACCTGGCAGCGTGGAAACTTCTGCCAGGTATTTATATGTGGGTCCTAAGAACAGTAGAAAATGGCTACAGAATTCAATTTGCTCGCTGCCCTCCGTGTTTCAACAGCGTGGTCCCCACTACCGTAAAACCGGAGCAGGCATGTCTACTGTGGAAAGAACTGCAAAATCTATTGGTCAAAGGGGCCATAGAACGTGTTCCCCTTCCAGAGAAAGAGTCAGATTTTTACAGCAAATATTTCCTGGTTTTCAAGATGGGTGGGGGGTTGCGTCTGATCTTAGATCTTCGAGGCTTGAATCACTCAGTCAGGGTGTTCAAGTTCAAGATGCTAACAATCAAGATGGTCGTGTCACAAATCCAACATCATTGGCTGGTCACGATCGATCTCATGGATGCATATTTTCATATTGAAATTCTGCCACAGCACAGGAAGTTCCTGAGGTTCTCTTTCGGGGCGAAGCCTTCCAGTATCGGGTTCTTCCATTCGGCCTAGCCCTATCACCCCGCGCATTCACGAAATGCTTGGATGCAGCACTGGCTCCATTGCGACTCCGGGGCATCCGCATTCTGAATTACATAGACGACTGGCTGATACTAGCACAGTCTCAAGAACAGGCAGTTCAGCAAAGGGATATTGTCTTAGCTCATCTGGTTTCTCTGGGTCTGAGACTCAACGTCAAAAAGAGCGTTTTCTCTCCCACTCAGGAAATTACCTATCTGGGGGTTATATGGAATTCGATCACGATGCGGGCACAATTGTCTCCCGCTCGAATCATGTCCATTCAGAACACCCTGAGCAAAGTCAGGCTAGGTCAAGTTTGCACTGTTCGTCAGTATCAACGAATACTAGGTCTCATGGCGTCTGCGTCCACGGTGATCCCTTTGGGCCTTCTCCACATGAGACCGTTTCAGCTGTGGCTAAAGCCAGGGGATTTCATCCAAGGGCCAGTCCCCTAAGGCAAATAAGGGTTACGTGCTGTGCACTTCGTTCCCTTTCTATGTGGTTCAGACCCCCATTTCTTACCTTGGGTCCCACTCTAGGTGTGTCTTGTCATCGCAAGTTGCTAATGACAGACGCCTCCCTGATGGGCTGGGTAGCGGCCTTAAGTGGTCATCCAGCTCAAGGGGAATGGGAGGGTCATCAGCTCGATTGTCACATTAACTGTCTCGAGTTGATGGCTGTATTTCTGGCCCTGAAATACTTCCTCCAGAGGCTGTCATGTCTTGGTGCGGGTGGACAGCACAGCGGTAGTCTCTTACATAAACCATCAAGGAGGTCTACGTTCACGCCAGCTCAACAGACTGGCACGGCAGATTCTCCTTTAGGCCCAGGGCAAGCTCCTGTTAATCAGAGCAGCTTATATCCCTGGATGCCCGAATGGGAGCAGATTTACTGTCCAGACAGAAAATACCAACGGGGGAGTGGAAACTCCACCCCGCGGTAGTGAACAAATCTGGTTGAGATTTTACACGAGCAGAAGTGGACCTCTTTGCCTCCTAACAGACAGCGCAATGTCCACTCTACTTCTCTCTGAGACACCCATCCCCCCCAGAATGTGCCTGTATGATTTCCCCCGGTTTCTCTGCTCCCGGGAGTCTTGGCCAGAGTTCGCCAGCAAGGGTCTTGTCTCTTACTGATAGCGCCGCGCTGGCCGATCAGGGTATGGTTCTCGGATATAAGGTCTCTCCTTGACGGCTCGCCTTGGGTGATTCCGGACAGGAGGGACCTTCTGTCTCAGGCACAGGGGACAATATTTCATCCCCAGCCCGAATTGTGGGACATTCATGTTTGGCCCCTGAGGGGTACCAACTTCGGGACACAGGGCTTTCTCCTGAGGTTATTGAGACCATTTTAAGTGCTAAGGCTCCCTCTACTTGGAACAAATCTCGGTGAGATTTTACAAGGCCTTCACAGACTTTGTCCAGTCTGTGCCCTTCAGACTTATGTCCACCGCACTAGCCAGTGGCGTATGTCAGGGCAACAATTCTTTTCCATGGGGGCCGCTACAGGGGGGCAGCCGCCACCAAGCAGATTATGTCGCATTGGGTGAGGGACGCTACTGCCCTGGCCTACGAGGCGCGTGGTTAAGCTTCGCCAGTAGGTATCCGGGCTCACTCTACCAGAGGGCTCGCCTCCTCTAAAGCCTTGGCTAGAGGTCTCCCTCTGCAGCATGTTTGTGATGCGGCAGGTTGGTCCTCTCCGCACACATTCATCAGTATTATAATTTGGATGTTCCTGCCACTCAGGGCTCTTATGTCCTTGAGTCGACATCTCAAGCTCATGTCTGGGATCTCTCACGCTCTTGTGAGCACACTACACATCCGTAGGGGGTCCAGACAGCCTCAGTGCAGCGGCGTGGGTACTCTCGTTCCCAAAGCGCTTCTTTCAGCGCAGCATCAGATGTGTAGATTTTTGTAAAGGGAATGTCTCGGGTTACTTAAGTGTAACCCTTGTTCCTTAAAAAAAGCAGAACAAAATGCTGCGCTTTATTGCTCTTGTTACGATAAATAAATGTCTAAGGGATGTACCGCAACATTTAGATATTATATCACCACTGGTAAATGGGCCACAGCAGAAGGACACATGACAAACTGTTTGAAGTGGAATCAACTGGATAGTTTATTACAAAAAAGCCGGAGCCACTAGATCCAGTAAATGCGCTATGTACAATGATGACAATACTCATGAGAAAACAATACAATAAATAGATAAATAAATAAGTAAATAAATGGGAAAAGGAACTTAAGTGGCGCCAAAAGAACAAAACAAATATAACCAAAACAATCCCCTAAATCTACTCCTAATCTGCCAAAGTAAAATGTAGAAAATACATTCTTTTATAAATTCTTCAGCGCATCTGACGCCCAGATAAACCTAAACTAAGAAAAGCAAAAATACAAAGAGTGGCGCACACTTCTTCCCTAGTGTGTCTAACACTTATACATACTACGGGCACAGTGTATATTGTGATATACTAACCTGTACTCCTTTCCCATTAGCGTAACAACCATTAGACTCCGAACAGTATTGCAAGACACAAAAAGGGCTAAGCAATTAATTGCTAGATTACACATAAGAAAAATGCATACACGCACACCTCTCAAGACACCGAACAGACACGCGCTCCTTCTTGAATGAGACACGCTGTCTTTTAAAACAGCTGGGCGCCATCAGAATGGACATCGAAGAACCGCCTTAATGATGATGGACATCTGACACAGCCAATCACGGCCACCTAAGAGCAGATAGAGTACCAAAGAGGGAGGGAATAATGAAAACAAAAACATATACACGTGGGGAACGTAACACTCTTCAGACAAAATACCTGACGACTCGCCGGTGACGCGTCTATTTATAACCCTGCTGCAGGTGCATCCAATGATTACACCGGCAGAGACTATAAATTCCGGTCAATGTTCATTGACGTGTTGCACACATATTCACAGCTGCTCATACCTAAAGGGTGTTCCCAAAGCGCTCTCAGCGTAGCATCGCGTTCCGCTTTTTCAGGGAACTAGGGTTACACTTAAGTAACCCGAGACGATTTGCACTAAGAAATAAGAAAGTCTCTGAAAACAAATTTTATATATATGAACCAATCATAACAGCGATGTAAGCTTTATTTAATGCATTTGTTGACCAGCACATTGAAGTTGTTCCTCTGTATCAAATTCACTCCCTTCTGAACACAAAGACTTCAGAACTTGGTCAACATGTTTTTTTTTCCAGATTGTTTTGTGTTTCAAAACTGACAAAACAGATGCCTACACACTGAAACTTATGCATGCCAAGCATGTCTTTATTATTATTATCATTGAAGAATTAATCCTGTGGTAAACCCAGTTTTCACGTTTTAAAATAAATCCAGAATCCAAAATAATGTTTGAGAAAGACGATCATTGTTATTAAATGTTGTGTTCTGAAGACTTATTGGACATCTGCTTCAATCAGTCGCATTATTTACCAGTCTCTGATTTCCGCAATGCATATCCTTCTGATTCCAGATGTCACTGAACCTATAGAAGGCATAAAGACAAACATTCCTTAAAAACCATGTAGTTAAATGTTGACAATGCTAAATACTGTATGTGTGAAAATAAATAAAATATAGTTTGTATAAATTGCATGAAGACTTTTTACTTACACAAGTCTCATCCTCTTATTGGAAAGTTTGGGGCCCAGCACTTAACAAACTGCTTGACTGGTGTTAATCGGCAGGTTTGTCTCACTCTGGTGCGTTAACAGGGGAGGCAATCTGACAGCCTGTTCTCCAAGAGTGGGCTGAACATTGAAGCACTCTAGCAAACAGCAAAACAATATGTGAACACTAACCCTTCACAATATAGATCAGGCAAACAGAAAGTATTCAGCATGTGAGCGCTGTGTGATTCATACAGATGAGTGGTGACTCACTTGGGTCTTGGTTCCTCTCCTCTTTTCTCTGTCCATTGTGCCTGTGTATGATGGCCAGAACCTTATGCACAATGGCCGTGATATTTGGTTCAGCTATAACCTCACTGATACACAAGTTGTTTTTAATGCCCGCTGTGGCACAAGCAACCAAAGGCAACTGTTCTTTACAGGCCTGGTCTGTGAAGCATTGCTCCACCCTCTGGATGGTTCTGATCCTACAGGAAGCATAAAGCAATCACAATGATGAAAGCAGGTGGTCTTAATCAGGTCCTTAACCTTTTGAGGATATGTGACTCATTACAAAATTATGCTTCTTTTTTTTTCATTTTCTCCCCTTTTCTCCTGCAAAAGTATGCTTTTTGCATGCTAACTACGTTTGATCCAGTTTCATGCATTGAATTTATCCGTTGTATGTGCACATGGAACTAAATTACCAGAACACTTGCAAAATGTTCAAAGAGATCCCAAATAAGCTTGAAAGAATATATATCTACACCACAACTGACTAGATGCTTTTTATGTGTCCAGCTGTTATACTACAGCTCTGGAAAAAATTAAGAGACCACTGCAAAATTTTCAGTTTCTCTGGATTTACTTTTTATTGGTTTTCCAGGATACCCTTCCAAGATGTCTTGATTCATGCGTCCTTCACAAAGATGAATCTGCCCAATGCCAGCCTGCCCGATTCCAGCCCAGATCAACACCGATCCTCCACAAAATTTCACAGTGGGTGTGAGACACTGTGGCTTAAAGGCCTCTCCGGGTCTCTGTCTATTCATTAGACGACCAAGTGGAGGGTCAGTGTTGATCTGGGGTGCTTCATGAAGGCTGGAATTGGGCAGATTCATCTTTGAGAAGAACACTTGAATCAAGTGATGTACAAGGTTATCCTGGAAGAAAACTTGCTTCCTTCTGCTCTGACAATGTTCCCCAACTCTGAGGATTGTTTTTTCCAGTAGGACAATGCTCCATGCCACACAGCCAGATCAATCAAGGTGTGGATGGAGGACCATCAGATCAAGACCCTGTCATGGCCTGCCCAATCTCCAGACCTGAACCCCATTAAAAACCTCTGGAATGTGATCAAGGGGAAGATGGATGTCCACGGGCCATCAAACAAAGCCATTTTTGTGCCAGAGGTGGCATAAAGTCACCCAACAGCAATGTGAAAGACTGGTAGAGCATGCCAAGATGCATGAAAGAGGTGATTGAAAATCAGGGTTATTCCATCAAATATTGATTTTTGAAATGTTCCTAAGTTAAAATATTCATATGTGCTGTTTAAAAATGAATATGAACTTGTTTTCTTTGCATTACTCAAGATCTAAAAACACTATTTTGTTATTTTTACAAGTTGTAATTTTCTGCAAATAAATGCTCTAAATGACAATATTTTGTATTTGGGAGAAATGTGGTCAGTACTTCATAGAATAAAACGGAAATGTTAATTTGACTCAAACACATACATATAAATAGCAAATCCGGAGAAAATGATAATTTTGCAGTAGTCTTTTAACTTTGCCAGAGCTGTATATGAGCTGTATGCCCACCTTCTGTTGGTCAATACTGTGTAAATCTGCTGGATGAGAAGCTCTGCAGCCCCAGGTTGTGCCATCGATGACCTCCTTCAACAAATTGGAGTTTTATTTGAATGTAATAAGCTTTTTTTATATATATAATTTGTATTTGTGGATCTTGTGTTGTTAATATAGGAGATATACTGTAGTCCTAAGCACAACAACATATCAAGATAATAAACTATAATTATTTCATGCAATTTGGTGATAATTTTTTATGTGGATCTGACTCACTTTCTCAATCTGGGACCAGTTTGATTTATTGGCGGCCACTTATGCTCCATTGTCATAGGAGTACATATGAAAATCCTCTGGGAATTACCATGAAAATATTTCTGCCACTAGGTATCCATTGGAAAAGTCTCTTAAATTAAAAAGACAGCATCAACTATATGGCAAATAATGTGGCAAGTGTTACATTTGAGATGCAAAATGTTAATGTTGTCCATGAATCGAAAAGTTTTATTCGAATTCTCTGAAATGTAATAATGACAGTGCTTGAAGCCTTGAGGACCGAACTTTGGGGATCTAGAGATAAACAAACATTTCAGTAGTTGTTACTTGATAAGAAAAACGAAATTAGCTTGTTAGATACCATCTTTAGACTTTTATTAAATTAGATCAATTGAATGTCTCTTTTACATGGCAGCCTTACATGGCAGCAGAGATGCCAGTGTTATGGATCAATTGGGGATCATGTTAACTGGAGATGTGTGGGTGCGCGTGAATCATTGTATTTGCCTTTTCAGCAGATTTGTTTAATGTGAATTGTCAAGCAACAAAGAAAAGACATTTTGCACATTATAAAAAAATGTGGTAGTTTTCTCATCGATGTCTGATCTACAGACGCGGCGTCAGACGATTTTGACGGGGCTTCAGCCCCGAATGTTTTGAGTGTAGCCCCGAATATATTTTGAAATGTTGACAGACAAATATGAAACCGGACAAAAGCCTATGTAAACCCCCGTAATCATAAGTTGCCTTTCATTGTATTTCATTGTGCTTTGGCTTTGCACATACTGCATATGGCCTGTAAAATACATAGGTCTTAAAAATAATCTAGCCTATAGAATACATTTATTTGCTGTCGGTAGCCTATGGGCTACTCCGTTTCTTCCTCTCTGTTGAATATGCAGCAGGTAGGGGAGGAGTTGACATCAACTAACGTTACTTTTTGGCGAGTTAACAGCAGTTAGCAGGAAAGACAGCAAAAATGACGCAAATGAGGCTATGAGGCTTCCGAAAGAAGTCAGTGGTAGCCAGGAACACAAGTTTTATCACACTGCACTTGTAACGAGAACCAGCAGGTAGATAGCTGTGCAGTGTGTAAACCTCACTGTCCTGACCTCAAAAGGTGTACAAATGACCGACGCAACTTCTTAGTTCCTTGTTAGCGCATCCGCCTCTCACGCCGGAGACGTCAGTTTAAGTGCCGTTCGTAGCGTACTTTTCTTGTTTATCATGTGTTGTTTTCTCTAAGGATAACCAATGAGCATTAGCATAAAATGTATGTGTGACTTGTTTTGTGATATTAGTTTGTAGTAAATATACACTTTGATTTGATTAAATGGTTTTGTAGAGGGTAGCAAAGATGAGCTACAGACTGAGGAGCAGCAGCAGCAGCAGCAGCTGTGCCAGAATCAGGCATGGAAACTGGTAACAATTAATCAGTCACTTCACTTTAGAGAAAATGATGTTTTTTTTTTTTTTTTTTTTTGGAGAAAACGATAAATCGAGGTTTTCCAGCCATTTCAAAGACTTTCTGGGCGCCGGGGAACAGGCCATTTCTAAATGTTGTTTACAAATTAAATATGACGAACTTCAATTTGTTTGGTGAACAAGAGCTCTTCGATTTCGGTTGCATGGAAACAGGCGCGAGTACACGCGGTGGACTGAAGTTGATGGTTGCCACCTGCTGGTGACAGACGCGTATAGTGAGTTTTATCTGCCATTGTTTGTTCATGATTACTGAATTGTCATTTTTTTTTCACATTGTTAAGTATCCCTTTAAAGGTGCACTTAGCACTTTTGTTTTAACTTAAAATAAACAAAATAAACTGAAAATTATGTTAAAAATGAGACTATTTAGTGCACATTAAACATTGTGATCAGTTTTTACAAATTTAAGGATGCTCTGTTACAGTATGACCTTCCTGTAATTCATTTCATGTAAATTAACTGTTTGTAATAAAAAAAATGGCATTGTGGGACCATTATGAGATGGAGCTGAACATGCAAGATGTGAAATATAGTATTTCAGACTATACAGGTGAAACTCGAAAAATTAGAATATCGTGCAAAAGTTCATTAATTTTCAGTAATTCAACTTAAAAGGTGAAACTAATATATTATATAGACTCATTACAAGCAAAGTAAGATATTTCAAGCCTTTATTTGATATAATTTTTATGATTATGGCTTACAGCTTATGAAAACCCCAAATTCAGAATCTCAGAATATTAGAATATTGTGAAAAGGTTCAGTATTGTAGGCTCAAAGTGTCACACTCTAATCAGCTAAACACCTGCAAAGGGTTCCTGAGCCTTTAAATGGTCTCTCAGTCTAGTTCAGTTGAATTCACAATCATGGGGAAGACTGCTGACCTGACAGTTGTGCAGAAAACCATCATTGACACCCTCCACAAGGAGGGAAAGCCTCAAAAGGTAATTTCAAAAGAAGTTGGATGTTCTCAAAGTGCTGTATCAAAGCACATTAATAGAAAGTTAAGTGGAAGGGAAAAGTGTGGAAGAAAAAGGTGCACAAGCAGCAGGGATGACCGTAGCCTGGAGAGGATTGTCAGGAAAATGCCATTCAAATGTGTGGGGGAGCTTCACAAGGAGTGGACTGAGGCTGGAGTTACTGCATCAAGAGCCACCACACACAGACGGGTCCTGGACATGGGCTTCAAATGTCAAACATCTTACCTGGGCTAAAGAAAAAAAGAACTGGTCTGTTGCTCAGTGGTCCAAAGTCCTCTTTTCTGATGAGAGCAAATTTTGCATCTCATTTGGAAACCAAGGTCCCAGAGTCTGGAGGAAGAATGGAGAGGCACACAATCCAAGATGCTTGAAGTCCAGTGTGAAGTTTCCACAGTCTGCGTTGGTTTGGGGAGCCATGTCATCAGCTGGTGTTGGTCCACTGTGCTTTATTAAGTCCAGAGTCAACGGAGCCGTCTACCGGGACATTTTAGAGCACTTCATGCTTCCTTCAGCAGACAAGCTTTATGGAGATGCTGACTTCATTTTCCAGCAGGACTTGGCACCTGCCCACACTGCCAAAAGTACCAAAACCTGGTTCAATGACCATGGTATTACTGTGCTTGATTGGCCAGCAAACTCGCCTGACCTGAACCCCATAGAGAATCTATGGGGCATTGCCAAGAGAAAGATGAGAGACATGAGACCAAACAATGCAGAAGAGCTGAAGGACGCTATTGAAGCATCTTGGTCTTCCATAACACCTCAGCAGTGCCACAGGCTGATAGCATCCATGCCACGCCGCATTGAGGCAGTAATTAATGCAAAAGGGGCCCAAACCAAGTACTGAGTACATATGCATGATTATACTTTTCAGAGGGCCGACATTTCTGTATTTAAAATCCTTTTTTTTTTATTGATTTCATGTAATATTCTAATTTTCTGAGATTCTGAATTTGGGGTTTTCATAAGGTGTAAGCCATAATCATAAAAATTATATCAAATAAAGGCTTGAAATATCTTACTTTGCTTGTAATGAGTCTATATAATATATTAGTTTCACCTTTTAAGTTGAATTACTGAAATTAATGAACTTTTGCACAATATTCTAATTTTTCGAGTTTCAACTGTACATTGTTCCTCAAAGACAAATAAGATCAACACTACAGCAGATCTGCATATTTAATCACACTTTGGTTTGAAATTTGAAGGGTCTAAAAATAGTTTTTATGTAGCCTATTTTACAAAGTGTTGTAATTGACAGTGTAGACTGTCTTGATTTCATGTGAAATATTTGCAAAAAATAAAAAATTTAGCCATTGGATTGAAATAAGCAGATACTTAAGAGACTATGATTGGATTATTATTGAAGTGATTAATATGTTTCAGCTGGCAACATTTCTTTTAACCCTATGATGCAGTGTGCAGCTTCTCATTTCTTAAACAACAATGTCGGAAGACGTATTTTGTGGTCATGGAAAAGATGTTACTGTGTTTCAAAAGGGGCAAAATATTGGCCTGCATCAAGCAAAGAAAATACCCAAGGAGATTGCTGAAATCACTGGAACTGGTTTAAGAAATTTCCAACGCATTACTAAAACCTGAAAGGATAGTTGTGAACCATCGGCATTGGTGGAAGAAATGGTCAGGAAACAAATCTTGAATGATCATGATCAGAGATCACTAAAGCGCTTGGTGAAGTCACATGATAAAAAATAGACAGTAGAACTCATGGCTATGTTTAATTGTGAAAGTAAGAGCATTTCCACCTGCACAATGTGATGAGAACTTACTGGATTGAGACTAAACAGCTGTGTGGCCACAAGAAAGACATTTGTTAGTGAGGCTAATCAGAAAAAAACAACTTCAATTTACTAGGGAGCATAAAAGATTGGACTGTGGAGCAATGGAGAAAGGTCATGTGGTCTGAGGAGTCCAGATTTACCCAATTCCAACACGATGGGTGTGTCAGGGTAAGAAGGGAAGCACATGAAGCGATGCACCCGTCATGCATAGTGCCCAATGTACAATCCTCTGGAAGCTGTGTTATGATCTGGGGTTGTTTCAATTGGTCAGGTCTAGGCTCAGCAAAGTTTTGCGGCAAATAAAATGAAGTCAATTGACTACCTGAATGTACTGAATGACCAGGTTATAGATTTTTTGTTCCTTGACGGCACGGACATATTGCCAAGAACGACAATGCCAAGATTCATCAGGCTCAAATAGTGAAAGAGTGGTTCAAGGAGCATGAGGACTCATTTTCACTCATGAATTGGCCACCACAGAGAACTGACCATAACCCCATTGAAAGTATTTAAGATGTGCTGGAGAAGACTTTACAGGGTGGTTTGACTGTCCCATCATCAATACAAGATCTCTGCCAAAAATGTATGTAACTCTGGATGGAAATAAATGTTGTGAAGTTGCACAAGTTTGTCGAAACAATGCCACAAAGCTAAAGGCGGTCCAACAAAATATTAGAGTGTGCAACTTTTTTTTTTGGCCAAGCAATGTAGTCATATGAGCAGAGCCATTTAATTCCACTGTGCTCCTCTAAAGATTATGTCTGTGTCAAAACTCCAAAAATGGAAGCAAATTAAACAGTCATGATACTCCTACCTTATAATATTTTGTACATATAATGTTTAAAGGGTCTATTATTGATGTATAACTAAAGCTGCTCAGCATGTTTTTTTGTGTATATATATATATATATATATATATATATATATATATATATATATATATATATATAATTATATTAATTTATTGTTTGCAATTTTCTATTGGGTCCTATTGAACAACTTATCAAAATCACTGTATCACACTAACTCCAGTTACAATTGTGAGCAAGAATAAAGCTAATAATTTCACTTTATTTTCATTAGGAGTAAAATACATGTGCCCACTCAGCTGGGAAAAAATTGGGATGAAACAGTTGTTAAAGGGGATGTCAAAAGTTTATTGCATTATTCAACTTTTAGTTACAGGCAGGCCAAAATAAATCTAATTTTAGGGGAGACTCTGTGGAATTGTATCAGACATGGTAATAATTGAGAGCTCAGAGCACTACAGTCTTACTCATTTCTGAAAAAAATTGAAATTAGCTAAAATATGTAATACTGAACACACAAGCGCTATGAGGGTAGTAGAACTTTGTGTAAGATTTTCTGTGGAATTCTGTTAGCGTGGCATTCCATGTGAGCCTAGTTACAAGTTATACACAATGTAACACGCCAGCCCACAACGACATCATTAGAAGCATATTTTTGTGAAATCAGGCCACAAAGAAAAAGTAATTAGCATTAAATAATAAAAGGTATGGCAGCTTTTTCATTATTTAGAAAAGTCAAACCAATACAACAAAAATGGCCTGCCAGTGAGAGTTATTGTGTTATCTATATAGTAGAAAGTCCTTCATAGATTTAGGGAGGGGCAATTGTGGCAGTAGATGGAGTCGAGAACGTCCCAATCTCTCCCTGATTTGCTGACGGCAAAGCTGATGCAGAGAACGGGGTGTAGCTGCAAAAGGAACGAAACATATAAAAGGCTAATGTACAGTAGTGAAAAATAACTGATGACTCTTAAGCCTATAATACTGCTAAACCTTTAAAAAAAGTGAACAAGTGATATAAAGTTTCAATTTGTTCAAAAATAGCTTTTACAAACACAAAACCCACCTTCATAAATCAAAAGGAAGCCCTCTGTGAGGCTCCCCGGAGGAGCAATCTCTACGGGACGTTTATACTCCAGGTTGCGTGAGTTTATATCTGCCCCAAATTCCAGCAGGAGCTTCACTATGCTTAAACAATCTTTTTGGACTGCTGCATGAAGAGGAGTCTCCATATGTGTGCCTTTCTGCACATTTGCCCCTATAATGATGAAAAATGTAGGATATTAATAGTTTACACCATAGTTTATTTGAACATGTGTAAATGAAAATTTTGAGCCACTAGTGTCACTAAATGGAATGGCAAAAATAATAATTGTTTTAAAACATACAGAGCAATGTTTTGAGAGTATCACAGTGTTAAAAAAAAAATTAGCCTTTAATTGGCTTCATTATAGTTGTCTCTATATGTTAAGCTGGGAAAGGATGAAATATTTTAACTTTAAGTGTAAGCTTACTGTATCAAGATTTGCAAAATCCAGAGGTGCAAACATTAATTAAACATTTTGGTACTCAGTATTTGATATAATTGCTAGTTCTATATAGTGTGAATTTTGGGACCTATTTACCTCCATGAAGCAGCATGCGGGCACATAAGAACTCCTTACATCGGCAAGCGGTGTAGAGAGGAGTGCCCATGTGAGGAATTTCATAATCTATATCCACACTCCATGCAATAAGCGCCTCCACACACTTGCTGTGTCCTAGAATATGAAACCATAAAACATATTAAGTAATTTAGTAAGTAATTCTAGTGTCTATCAGCAAGTCAGCTAATAATGGCTGATTTTGTGTGGGGCCCTGGTTCTCCAGTACTATTTTTGTACCCACCTCTGCTGACTGCCTCATGGATGGGTGAAGGCTGAAATATAGCCAGGGCTTGTGGTCTAGCTTCACTTTGCAAGAGCAACTCTAGACATGCCAAACTGCCAGTTGAGCAGGCATTGAACAATGGAGTCACACCATCTATAGTTGTCACATTAACCTGAATAAATATGCAAAGAGTAAAATAACAGAGGCTGAAGAACAGTACGTTTCATGTGATGAAAATGCAAAACTAAAAATACATTTTGATAAAATGATGAATGTTTTATTTTATGTGTTTACAAAATTCTGAGAGTCCTCAGATTTAAAAAAAATTGTGAGTTTAAAATAAAAGTGGAAAAAAGTGTCTAAAATGCGGTGGCAGAAATCATGAAAATGTTGTCATAATCTACCCACACAGCAAAGAAATATCCGTAATTTCAACGCTAAATGCAACATTGAATTTTTATTTGTTAACAATAGTAACTTTAATATATAAAGGTAAAACATTAGAATATATTTAACAAGCAATACTTGTAATTTTACACTAAAAAATAATTCTTTAGCTGTATAAAATATGATTTACTGTATAAATAACAGTTAAAATGTATACTATGTTTAACAAGAGAATACATGTACTTTTTACGGTAAACTATTGATAAAAACATTAATTGGTGACACATCACATTTCATTATATTTTATGGGAATAGTTATGGTTCTTATTTTTAATATTAGTTATGTACATTGGAGTGTTCTTTGCTATATTTTATGTAGTTTAGTTCATGTTTATTGCATTATTTTAGTGTCACATCACATATGTTACACTGATGGTGTTTTGTGTTTGTGTTAGTAAAATAGTGTTTGTCTCTACATGTGTATTCTTTATTGCTCCTGGAACGACCTCTTGATGAACTTTGTCATCTTGTGGCCTTGTGGCCTTTTGTTGTTTTTACAGTGATTAACAATACATTTTAATGCGGTAAGCAGACTTTTATATTTCCAAAAGGTTAGTATATCAATTGTATATAATTTAATAATAAAAACAATAGTGAACCATGAAAATTAAAGGCATCAAAATGACATCGTATAATTTCCTGAAACATGGTCACCATATTTTTTGCAGTACATATCTGCCAAACACAAATCATGGTATTTTTTACAGGCAATTTTACAGAAATCTCTTTATAGTGCACCCATGATCTCACTCGAAACTTGTTTGTGATTTTATTCCCCATGTAACACAAAAAGAGTTATTATTAAAATGTTTAAGTTATTATTTAATACTGGCTGTCACGTTTTTTATTTTTTTATCAAAAAATATTTATATATAGATTTCCTATTTTTTATATATATATATTTCCTATTAAAATATGTATTTATTATATTTATTATTATATCTAATACCATACATTTTAATAAAATACAATAACATTTTAACAATAATACTTCTTAAAATATAGATAGGCTATACTACATTTCAGTGTAATTTGACAAATTTGCTGTGCTAAATGACACTAATCTCAGTAAAAGAACTCTTGTCCATTGCTACAAAGTCTTCTCAAATGATAGTGTTACCAATCAGCCCTGCAGAGACTAACGTTGGCACCGGCATCTATCAGGGCTCTGGTACAGGCAACATGGCTCCCTATGCACGCCTCATGAAGAGGGCTAATATGGTCTATTGTCAGCACATTTACGCTGTGGCCCTGTGGAGAGATGAGAAATGAGTGTTGCATTTGAATGTGCAGGATTCTTTCAATCCAGATGGTGGCAGCATGACTATTACTATCATGGATTATGGATTTGCAGCATTCTTTCCTACATTAAATGTGTATTACATTTCTAAGACAGCAGAGCGCATATGACTACATTATACAACTAATTCAAATAATAACAAAATTATATTTCCTCTCTTACTGTTTAACCACAGGTTATCTGAATGGGCATATTCTTCTGAGTGCACATCACCTGAGCAATGAGAGTCTTGAGGGCCAGCAGTCTTCCTTGGCTGGCAGCATCATGAAGAGGAGAGCGATCAGCCCAAGACCCTAGAGAAGAGCAAAAAAGTTAGCTTAAGAGAAAATACAACCTGTAATAAAAGCTACATAACATCCTGTTTTGAATTCAGACCATTTTTGAGTAATTTTATTATTTTTATCACTTTGTATAGTAGCGTACAAAAGTCTGAGACCACATTGAAAATGTTTGATTTTGTAAACCTGTAAATTAAAAGGTTTGTGTGGTGAGCAGGGCGGGGCCAAGCGGCGACTATGTAGAGCGAGGCCGGGAAGATGAGTGGTGAATGACTTCCACCTGCGTGCCACAGTTTAGTAAAAAAATTATAAAAATTTCTATATTATGTATTATTAAAAAAATAATAATAATAATATATATATATATATATATATATATATATATATATATATATATATATATATATATAATGAAATTAATACATTTTTACGATTCTGCACTTTAAAAAAAATAAGATTATGTTAATGTACATGTTAACTTGCATGCCTGTTCAAGTGCATGCTGTAATTTAAGCCAAAAGATGATGTAACAAATATGAATAATTCGGAAAATATCATCTAATTCCATTCCTTTACAGTGGCTATTTGCATTAGGTGTAAATAGCACCTGCCACACAGTTGGGCTATTTGCACTCCTGTGGTCTGGTGGAAACACAGAAATTAAAGTCAAACTGCATCCGCAAGAGTTGCTGTAATAGTGTAGTACAGACAGTTTTTAATCAAGCGGATGTTTCGGGTTCAATTATCACCTTTGTTCCACTTTTTCTATCCTGTCTTCTGTCTCCACTCTTAATATTTCCTTTAATACTACTTATAATCAGTATTGGGTGTAATGCATATCTTTATGAATTACTGTAATGAAATTACCTTTTCATTGAAAAGTAAAGTAAGGGATTACTCTTAATATTTCAATCATTTAATTACAGTTTAATGTAATTAAATTATGTTATTGCATTAAATAATGTATACGTAGACTATTGAACAATTCTATATAAAACAATAGTGAAGTTAAAATCTAAATTTGACATCTAAGGTTAAAATATATATTTTCTAATTTAACGCTGCCACCGTAAATTCTTTGGCCATTTTATGAAAATGTATTTGATTTTATCTGATATATTTGAAAGTTTCACGTCTTTCATCTGGTTGAAGTTGATAAGGGTTTAAGAAAGTAGTTAGTAATAAGTAATGCAATTACTTTTCAGAAAGAGTAATTAGAACAGTAATCTAATTAAATCTGTAGAAGATTTAATTAGTAGTTAGTAATTAATTTTTTAGAGTAAATTAACCAACACTGCATATAATAAATTAAAATTAATTTAAAGGTTGAATTTTTGGACATGGTGGGGAGTTGAGAGACTATTTACTATAATAATATTGTTGTAGCCATGCTTTTTGGCCATATTTTGACCATGGTGTTACTACAGTTATATGGTGTTTATACAGTAACCATGTTTAATTTTGTGGTTTACTATGATTTTACTATAAAATACCATGGTGATACTATGGTTACTGTAGTAAATACATGTTTAATTTTTGCGAGGTAAGGTTAGGGTTAGGTTAAGTTACATAATTGTATGTTAGTATTTAATTAGGAGAGCAAACAACATCTGTGCAAGTAGTTATAGCTTCAGGACGGAGACCTCCAAATGGCGGTGGAATCTCAAAAAGAGGGTAGGGTTACTCCAGAATGGAACGGGGTTACTCCAAAATGGTGTTGCGCCAACTCCAAAAGCGAATGTTACTTTCATTTATGGTTAAGGAAAGGGTTAGGGCTCCCAGCTCCCTATATCTTTAATGGTGGTTTGGAGCTACCACCCCTTTTTGGAGCACTGCCTGCAGCTATATCCTTCTCCTCAGTGCAAAGAAGATGCATTTTTTTGCTATTTGCACTTAGTGCCTTTCTCGCTTGTCTATTTTGTTGATAATTGAGTTAGATGAATTCAAAATTCAAGCATTTCCACTAATGGTCTCAGACTTTTTAGACCCCAATGTATATACTACTATAGAACTGAAATAATCCTACACACCTGAGTCAATATCCAGAATAACTGCTGATGCATTCCACACATCATCATCATCATCGTCACCTCCCTTCATCACTCACTCAACTACTGTACAGTAAATGTATACTCTGTTGATGGAGTTTACTTTATGAAACCTAGTTATCTTTCCATCGACCTCTTTTTCTACAACCAAGGACAAGTCATTAAACTCATTGCTAATCTGTTTTATGTTTTTGAGGCAACCACATTCTCAAGCAACCTTACATTTTCACGTTCAAAAACATTAACAGAATCGACTCTCTCTTGTCAAAGCTTTGACTGCTTCACAAATCTATAATTTCTGGTTTTCCTTCTTTTAGTAGCTACACATTCAAGAGCAATTAATTCAAGACCAGAGCTCACTCCTGCACTTGAATATTTCAAGTCGTTTCACGTACACACGCCACATATCAAAGCACCAACCTTGGCTGGTTAACCAGCTCAGCAAGACTTCCACTTTGACAGGGCTTGTGTCCCTTCAGGAAAATGTTTGCTCCTTATATAATTCTCTTGAAAAACTCTTTTAAAAGGAATCTCTGAAGCTGTCTGGAGTTTTTATCTGTGCTGCCCTACTTAAGTTGCTTGGTAAATGCCAGACTATGGCAATCCCCTGTGACTATCCCTTGCCTCTGTTCCTTTCCCCCTGATCTTAACTCAGAGAAGCTGTTTTCTGAGATGCTCTGTGGGACAACTTGTTTATACCAAAAGCCCTCGCTGCTGTTTATACAGCCCGATTACTCTACTCAAAATCTTACAGACAACCGTCTGGCTGCACAAACGCTTGCTAGACTGGGGATGACTGTGCTTCTTGTACAGTCAAAGTATGGGGAGAGACGGGAGGCAGAATCAGATGACATGGCCTCAATTCTATTTATATAACACTGTAAATAGCAGCCTGGCAGCCATGCCTGGGCTTTGCTTCACATACATGTTTGCAAACACCTTTATTGCTCCCTGTTATTGACGATGCATAGCTAGGGTCTGGGGGACTGTGGTCATGTGATCTTTGGTACTCTGCTGTGATGTACACCACACAAATATAAATCAAGAGGGCACGCTTTGGAATACAGAAATTATGTCTCTTGAACTGAAGTATTTGAAAGCTTTAAAAAAGTATATAACCTGCTGGAGTTGAGGCTCTGTGGATTGTGCACATGCTCATGAGTCATGACATATAGATTAGGAGCTGTTTGGAATGGAGACCCAGGTTTGAGCCCGATGAAGCCCATGTCTCGACTCCATTTCCCCTCTCTCACAGCTTATATCCTGTCTACTCTATACTGTCCTGTAAATAAAGGGGAAAGTCCAATACACCACATTTTCCTAATTACATGCAATGATGGCCATTTAAATAAACCCACATTGCAATAAAACCATTGTCAATAATAATGTTGTCCATGCTCTAAATAAATCCATGCAATAGGAAATTATATCCAAACTCATGCTGCACACGTGTTAGGCAGTAATGTAAGTGTTCTACTTACCATACCCTTGACCATTATCATAGAACTCAGCTGAAATCCGGGCAGCCTCTTTTTGGTTGCCCTTGATGATGTAGAAGTAAGTGAGTAAATTAAGAGTAATTTTAACAAAAAGTTTGAAGCAGAAAAGTGCCAGGATGGTGAGGTAAACATTGGACAGCTGTGCTGCAAATGGCCTGTGTGCCACAGTGGTCTCTGTCATGGCTGTGTTATGAATGTTTTGTGGCAGGATATGCAGACTGCTCTTTTTAGCATTGAGCTCTGAATGCCACCCCAACAGCACCCCCAATGCACTTTGGTCCTAACTGCAGCTCAAGAGAGATTTGGAAATCAGTTGAATGCATTGGTGTGCAAAGGCTATTAGACTGAGATTTCTTACATTTGTAAACTTACAAGTTTATTTAATCAAGTTACTGTAAAATATATATCCTTACAATCAAAATAGATCTCTATAAAAATGTGTTGTTTGTCATTAATGTAACCTCTTATGGTTTATATATTGAATAGAACAGTTTGTGAGTTAAACAAACATATAAATGGGCAGTTGACATGAATTTTACTATTCTTAAAGGTGCACTCAGTAACTTTTGTCTTTGTGCCATCTTGGACTACACAGACACATAGGCTTGGATGCAGCATCATTTAAAATCAATAGTTTTGAGTTCAGATGCCATTGAAGAAATTTAGTATTCACAGTCAGCCATTATTACTTTAATCAATTAGTGAAAGTGTCAACTAACATGACGTTACTGATATAAACCAAGTAGTAAGCGGCTGGTCATGTGATTCTAACATGGCAGTGCCCATGTGTGGACCCTCTTCATGTAGAATGAAACAGCTTTTATAAGGTTACTGATGTGACTGGAGTCTTCATTTGAATGCGAGTGGTCATGATTTCCTACAGTATATTGCGAAATTACAATTCATGTCTTTAGGAGTTCAACCTTTTTAATGACGAAAAAATTACTGAGTGGACATTTAGAGCATAAATTGTCCATAAACATGAAATTATTAATTCAAAGTGTGTGTTTATTTATTTATCATACTACTATTAAAAATAATAATATTATAGCAATTAATATAGTAATTATTATTATTTAATCATCCTAGGGAATGACCTAATTACGAACTGTGAAATTCAGAAATTTATCAAAATGAACAGCGTGGATAAAAATACAATTTTAATGTATTTTTATTCTGCATGTTAAACAACTGTTGTGCATGCCATTTCCATGTCCTCATTAACTGAGAGACTGCATGACATATTTTTACTTTTATAATTAAACTTTTCAAACCACAGGACTATGTGAACCAGTGAAGGCAAATGAAATATAAAAATTGGTGACAAACATAATTAAATTGATAATCAACTTACAGCATCTAAAAATATACACTTTCCCCTCATGTAAATACATTGTAACCTAAAATCTTTATGCTGGAAAAGTTCGTGTCCATGTCTACAACCATATTTAAATGTAAAATAAAAAAGACATAAACTAATTATTATAATTTAATATAAAAAAGGAGTGACATACAAAGGTTATAATTTCGTATAATCTTCTATCTGTCCTACAAAAATAGTTTATATAACCCAAACATACAGAACACTTTTATTATTATCTTACAATTCAACACTGTAACTGTTGTATTTCCGTTCACGCATGCGCTCATTTGAATCATCTGGCGGGTTCTTTGCTTACTTCATAACGCGCTAACCGAAAGCTACAGACTAGTCCCACTATTTTTAATATTTCATCCGATTTGTTCAGTCTCTCAAAAACAGGTAGGCTAAATACAGATCACAATGGTTGAGGGTCCGGGATGCACACTAAATGGAGAGAAGATTCGTGCAAGAGTTCAAAAGCGACAGAAAGTTTTAGATATACACGGAAATGAAACTAATTCATCATCAGTAAGTGCATGTCAGTTCATTTGAGGAGATTGCATTTCTCTTATTTAAAGCCAGTGTAATAATGGTTTAAAAGTATTTTGCATATGAATGTTTACTTCGTATCTCTGTGCGATAAAATAAAAGTGTTTACTCTCTTTAATTAGTCAGATGTCAGTACCAGTAGCTCTTTTCAGAGCTTTATGGGCTGTGAGTACACAGGAGTGGAGACACTGGGGAAAGAGCTGTTCATGTATTTTGGTTTCAGAGCCCTAAGGTGTGTATGCAACACAAATTAATGAAATGAGAGTCGATTTAATATTTGCAATTGACTTTCTGCTTTCCGTTTTAAAATATCATGTTGGGATGGGATTTTTTATTTATTTTTTTTTTTTTAAGGAGTCCGAATAAATGTTTCTTTCCCTGTGAAGGAAGATTTAATTTTGCTGGCTTGCTTCCTAGGGCCCTGTTTACATATGGAAAGTACATTATAAAGGGGGACAAATTATTTAGTTATACATTTATGTTCTTATTAAATTCACTTTGCTTTACAAGGACGATTTGTTAAGTCTATTTACATTTAATATGATATAATAGATTTCATCTATGTTTGAAAGTTGCAAATGTTAAAAAAGTAATAAAGTACTTGTGAAATATAAATAATTTACAACTGTATTACTGGTCATGGAAAGCCTGGAAATTTCAGGGAATTTTAAAATTGCGACTTCCAGGCATTTTCATGGAAAAATCATACAAATATTTACAATGACTACACATTTTCTGCTAAATAAATCATTTTTTTTTTTTTTTTAGTTATGATAAATTAATAATTGTAAATGTAAAGTGCTTGTGTACAGATAAACTTGACGTGATCTTGAGTAAATGCCTCTGATTCATAATTTGAATTTTTTTTCTAGTTAATAGCTACTGTAGTTTCCTATGGGACACAATGTGATTTTCCTCAAGGGTAATAATCTATTAAATCCAAGGAGTCATACCCGACATACTGTACAAATGGAAATCTGCTCCAGATACAGTATCTCTATAAAAGGATTTGTAAAAATCCTTATCCAGGAATCACAGATGACTATAAAGGTCAGAAAACTTGGACAAAAACTGTGTGTACTATGAAAATTCCAATGGAAATGTGTTTTGTTTTAGATTGCACTTTGGCATGAATGGTTCCTTGAGAATAAATCCTGTGGAGAGAAAAGATTTGAAGGGAAAACCACCAGCGCTAGTTGTTCAACTTACCAATGATGTTATCTGCTTTTTTGACACAACTGTTGAAATCAGGTAACATTTCTTCTACTTCTAAATTGAATTCTAACAAAGTTGTATACTTCATTTCCATAAGCATTCTGGAGTAAGGATGAAATGTAATGCTAGATTAAATTGCATAACCGTGATTCTTCATTGAAAGCCTTTCACAGTCAAGCATTTTATCCTAATGTACATCTGGGAGGGCAGCTCATTAAGTATAACTCTTAAATAGGCAACTTCCCTACTGCAGCAATGCTTGCACTGCTGGATTAAATTCTAGACCATTATAACTCAGCGTGATCCAGACAGCTTGAGCTCTTTTCATTTTTACACTGAGCCTTCAAAGATTCAGACTCCTGAGGGAATATTAATTCTGTTTGCTTCCTCTCAGACTCTCAGAGGACTCTGAGCAGAGAGTAAGAGCCATGGAGTGTCTTGATATCTGTTCACCCAAATTCAGTTTCTCTCGGGCAGTGGAAGCTGTAAAGAGAGAGCATGGGAGAATGCTCTGTGATGTGCTATTGGATCAGGCCATCCTACCTGGTGTAGGAAACATAATTAAAAACGAAGCCCTCTTCGACAGTGGCCTTAACCCTACTGTCAAGGTACCTTTTCTTTGTGAAGTCAAATTTTTCTTTGTTACATTTTAATTGTTGTTTTACACCATATTTGAAATCTGTGGTGCTAAGCTGGTTTTGGTTCAGGGCCCAGACTTTACGTTAAACATCATGTAGTCTCGCGTACCCAGACCTTTGACATTGCAGCTAACATTGGCAAAGAACTGCCCACATAGGCAGGAAAAGCCATCTAACTGACATGTAAAGCAACCAGTCACAGCTGGGTTTGTCATTACGTGATGTTAAGGGACGGGGTCATCGGAGACTGCTCATACCATAATAAAATACCGGCATGGGAAAATGAATAATTTGTATAATGGCGTGCGAGTCTCTTGAGCGATTGCACAGAAAACAAACAGGAAAATAGCAGAAAATATGTAGCTAGTGTAAGTACAGCACAGAACCTCATTACAGAGAATTTCACAGACATAACTAAATAAAGCATTATACAGCTCTGCTCATGGAAATCTTTATGCCATGTGCCTCAAACCAAATGCTGAATATCTTAAAAAGAGTTGATGTGACTACCTGGCAAACTTGGGCATATTCTGTAATTATTAAATCCTCAAAAGTGCTCAATGTAAAAACACAGAACCTTGTGAACCTGTGCTTCCACCCGGACCAGTGCTTCCACCCGGACCAGTGCAAACTAAGCTCTAGGAAATCCTGTCAGTCAGATTTGGTCTGACTGGACTGAGAAAGCGTTTCCAATTTTATGTGCTATAAGCGTCAGACTGTTAGTACACAGAATTTGGGCATGCTGTCTGGGGCTGAGACTAAACATCATGTGATGACCAAACACAGTAAAATGTTTATTGTACAACAAAAATATCCTTAAAGTTAAGAAATTCATATTTTCATTAACTGCATAGGCCCCACAATATGCAAAATGATTAACTACTTGATAGGTTAAATTTGTGAAGCCAACATCAACGTTTGTCTTCACAAACGTTGATGTTTAAAAGAAGTTTAAAAGAGTTTTAAAAGTTTGAATGTTATACAGGCATAACAGTAAGACGAACCACCAGCTAGCTAGCTATATATTCAAGAGTCAGACAGACTGTGACAGTTGGATAAACTGTCAGATAGATAGAGATAAATAGAGAGTGATAGAAAAATAAAGTGAGATAGAGAGATAGATTTGGAACTAAACAAACTTTTTAGAATAACAGTATATTGGCTTTGTCGAGCTAAAAATTTAAATTTTTGTAAATGCATAAACAATAGCAGATGTTATTTAAGTCTTTATTTATTGCGTAAAAAAAAAAAAAAAAAAGCTAGACACAATGTTTATATAATATAATGCAGGTGTCTCAAGATGAGCTTTTAAAAGTTTACTTTTTTTTTTTTATCTTGCATGGCGTCTAAACACAATGGTGCTCCTGCGCGAGATGCTGAAAAAGCAGCTGAATGTGGCACAGCGGTTGAAGTCTGTCTGGCCCCTATCACATGCCAAACACTGGGATAAATACTGTATTAGAATTTGTCAAATTACCAAGTGAAAGTTTAATTTGCAGTTGCACCATATTACCTTGGAATTTTACTGGATACATGGCCTTTGACTGCAACACCAGAAAATATGGGAAGCTTTTTCTTCTTTCTCTTAAAAGATGGAAAGCCTTTTCTTTTTTGCAGTTGTAACTATACATGATTATATAGTTAGTTGCATTATTTGCATAAAGCATTGATTTACCCAGCAGAAATCCTGCAACTCAGTCTTGCATTGCCACCCACTAGTTGAGAACAGCTGTTTGAAATTATTTTGGGATGTCTTTTTGGTGTCCACTAATAATTATACTGTCCATTCATAGGTTAACCAGTTGACAAGTGAACAGGTTCATCATATTGTGAAGATGACGCGGGACTTTACCTTGCTGTTTTATAAGGTATGTTATTACCCCTCTATTTTAAATTTCCCCTAAACACTGGGAAACCGTGAGCAACTACTGGTACAAGGATTTAAGATTTTACTGTTTCTGTTATGCCTGTTACATACTTTGATTTTGTACCCTCCAAAACATTCAGTGTAGAAAAAATGGATCCCCACTCTACAAGCATTACAAGGTGTACAAACGTCCAAACTGTGGCCAGTGCAGTGGAACTGTCACCGTCTGTCGACTGGGAGAGAACGGTAGGATGACATACTTTTGTCAGAGCTGTCAGACAGGTGATCCAAGTGAGGTCAACATCAGGTGAGCTGCAGTTCCTCTCACACGTTTACTTATTCATACACACATACACTTACAGACCAAGATGTATGTACTACATCCAGTACTTGCTGTCTTTCCACCAGTAAACTCCCAACTCGCAATAGTTTGATTGGATGGGCTTATCAGGGTGACATGATTAGCAGCGATGATGTGGCAAAGAGAGAGGAAGAGGAGTGGGCCTGTTCTCTTTGTACTCTAATTAATTCCCCAAGCAGCAAGTTTTGCGATGCTTGTATGAGCCCTAGACCGGAGGGTAAGTTTGGGACATGCTACGAGGGGTGGGAGAATATAATCAATTTACTGATACATCTCTCTTTCTCAAACGATTCTTGATTGATTTACAAAATGTTATGGTCTTTAAAATTAATTATTAATAATTCTGTTTATTTACAAAGCACACAAAGGACAAAACTTTACAGATATAGAGAAATTACACCTGGTATGCAACACTGCAAAAACGACAAGGAGGAAACCTACAGTAGTGGCATTTATACCATGAATTTGGTGTGCTACTCTGTATAAACATATACAGGAGCCTTCAAAGATGTTTCACGTATAGGTTTTCATAGGACAAAAAGGCTGAATAAGCTTTTATTTTTATAATATCTTTAAGAAACCAACCAACTTTCTTAGCTATATTTACACAGTAATCACAATCTCGGTACACTTTGATAGAGAATTTAATTTTCTCAAAAAGAAAGCCGCAGAGCTGACTCTGATACTAGGTTATTATATCCACCAATTTATTTCTGTTGGCAGGTAAGAGCAGACATTTTAGTATGGTTTTTATGTATGTTTTTAGTATGGTCTGTCTTTACACAGAATTTGGCAACGAGCCACCTTAAAGGAATAGTTCACCCAAAAATGAAAATGTGCTGATAATTTACTCACCCTCAGGCCATCAAAGCTGTATCATTAAATGGGTTTCTCTCTTCATCAAAACAGAATTTAAGATTTCATTTCAGGCCTCCTCCTTTAAATAATGCAAGTGAATGTACACAGTCCAAAATGCAAATTTAGGGTGCATCAAAGTAATCCACATGACAAATAAAGTTCTTCTGAACCCAAACTATTGATTATTTTTTGAAAAAAAAAAACATACTTTTAACTACAAATGTTTTTTTTATTTTTTTCTAAAATAAAAAAAAAACATTACTGCATTAAATAACCATCCTTTATTTCGGAGCAATACCATTGCGTTAGCTTCTTGTGCTTGAATTCCTGACAGTCATATAGCCTATATATTTCTGTCTGGAATTCAAGCCAAACAAGTTGTAGTTAGTGAAAAAATGTGCCTACTGAGATTCACAGGATTTACACCGTGAGATCACACAGACAGGGTTTCCGCGGGGCATTAAAAGTCATTAAATGGGTTTTGTGAAAATTAAGGCCTTAAATAGCACTAAAAAACATTAAATGTTATTCCTACAGGCATTAAAAATTTTAGATAGTTTTGAAAAAATAATATAAAAAATGTATTTTGAATATAGCCTTCACAATTAATAACTTTGATTTGCTGTCGCAAAATATGTACATTGGTGTGATAAACACGCGGATCCAGTTTGGTGATTGCCTCCAGCCGGTGCAAAATTGATGTAAAGCCGGATGTTTGGACAGTGGTGGGCTGGGACCTGGAGGAGTTAGAACAGAGAACGTAAATTTAGTAAAGTTGCAAAGAAATGGGTAAGTGCAAATTCCAGCAAAAGTGGCTAGAAGACAAAGAATTTAGGACATGGTTGTCAACACGGAGCCGTTAAATCTCATATGCAGTCCAATAGCCACAAATCTGCTGTAAAAGGCAGACAGCAATTAACTATCTCAAGTTGCCTCGCCGTGACGACAAAGTAACATCTTCAGCAACTACTACTACTACTACCACTAC